>NC_054706.1:52353589-52556089 GCF_016097555.1 Gigantopelta aegis
GGAAGGAGGGAAACAAAAAAATCAGGAAAAAAATCAAGGCAGCAGAGATTGGTGGTAAGATGGAAAGGAATAGGATGAAAAAAAGGAAAATAAAAAGGGAAGACAAGGAAAGTGTAGGTTAGGTGTGAGATAGAAAGAGGAGGGAAACCCAAATTATTATTCTTTAAATCAAGGAAGCGGAGATTAGTGGTAAGAAAAGGATTATAGTGACAAAGGAAAAAAGGGAAAACAAGGAAAGTGTAGGTTATGGGTGGGAAGGAAGACAATGGAAAAAAGTGAGAAGAGAAGAGAAGAGAAGAGAAGAGAAGAGAAGAGAAGTGGATGTTAAGAGTGGGAAGGAAAAGATGACAGAAGGGAAGAGTTTTTATGAACAAACATAAACCAGTCATTATGGTTTGACACAAGTAATCATTCTAGCTTGCGTGTGCTTGCCCAAACCGCTTTGCACATTAGCAAAAAACTGCTTGCCTTGTTAAATGCCGATCATATCACTACTTTATTGAGTCAAAATTACTGTGAGTTTGACACCGAGAGCAATTTCTCAGCCACGTAATGCCACAAGAGCAGGTTATTGCTCACCATTGATTTTGAAACCTGCGTAAACCTGTGACAAGTTGAAATTTAAAAAAAAAAATTATAAACTGTAACTGTAACTTCCAAAGGTATGTTTAAAGAGACTGTCTTGATTTTGCTAGCATAGTAACAGTTTCCCCCATTAACAGAGCCTTGTTAATGACTAATATTACACATTAAATATATCTGTTGGTTTAGAATATCAGTGTCTGTATATTCAATGTGTTTCTTGTCATCCTAATATTTGTAGTAACAAACTGGATTTTATTTCCCAATAATTTTGTGCATACAAAAATATATATAATACTGCTGGTCATTTTTGTTAACTTTATTGATGTATAACCCAGTGTTCTCGCTATTGCATTTTGCCACCCTCCTTTCACGTTCTCCGCTCTCCTTTATTTTTCTGTGCCCCTCTTTATTTTACAACACCCTACTATATTTTACAACACCCTACTATATTTTACAGCACCTATTTCCAAATGCACACTTTTTTTTACACGTAAAAAAACACAACGATCAGTCTGCATACTGGACATCAAAGGAAACAAAGCTCTTTGTGTACGAAAAAACAATTGACGAAACGTTTACGACAGTTACCGTAACATAATTTAACAGTATTTGTAACAACCTCTATTTTGTCCCATATCTGTATCCATTTTATGTTTAATACACACAATAAAAGTTATATTTAATTTGAGCACTAAAAACATTTTTATTTTTTATGGATTCGGCAATTTCTGATTGAAACCCTCCCACTTATTTGATGCCAAATGTGTCACGTGATCAAACGGTCACTCTATCTTTTGTTTCCACTAACTGTCGTCTGATATTTTGTCCTCAATTGCAGATATAATTGATTTAACTGATGATTTTCACTTTCTGTCATTCTGTTTATTCAGCAGTTCTTTATAACATATTGTAAACTTTTTATTTGGGGAGGGGAAGATATTACCACTTATAAAAACAATGGAAGTGGTAGTGTTTAGCATTAAAATAATTTATCTTGGGTGCCAAATGATATACATGTATACACTGCCTTTACCAGTGCTCTACAAAGCAAGTTCAAATTTACTCTTACCTGGCCAGTAAAGTATAATATTTTAGTCGCCATCCACTTATATTTAGTAGACAGCTAATATATACATGTCATTAAATCGATTCATCTGCCATTTTACGGCACATTACTAATGCCGTAATTGTTATTAGGACTGCATTCGAATGAACTCGTGAAGGGGTAATTCCTAGTTGTTAAATACTAATTACAAGTTACTGTTTGTGTCCGGTTCCACTAAAACAGTGAAGGACTATTAACTATCATTATCAAATTCCGTAACCAATAATTTTATTTAAACGAAATTAAGCTAATTACTATTTTAATGGCACTGCTAAGATATGCATTTAAATTGCAGTACTCATTAAAAGTTAAATAAAAGCATTGTGATAATAATTACCAGGCTTCAACATGTTACTAGTAGTTACCAATCGGCTACCTAACTTTGGGTTTAAATAATATTTATTTTCGTCACATACTGCTTTGTAAATCTGTAAATACTGTTTTGTAAATAGTTGTGTCTTTAAAGCCATCTAAAGTCAAGTCATGAAAATATAAATATGTTTTCATCCTCCACTGGTGAACATAACTTCCGACGTGATTAAAATAACATTCACGACTGGAGACGTCGTTATCGTGGAGGGACTCATTATCACGACACAATTGGAGTGCAGCATAAACATATATAAGTCGACATTTAAAATAATTAATGTTTGATTTTGAAACAGACAAGTAAAGACACACAGTGACTCAACAATCTCATTTTAATACATAAATAAAACCTGGCTCTAAATGGGACAGGACCGACTTGGTCCAAAACTGAACTGGGGCCGAATTATTTCCAAACGCTAGAAATTCAAGTTACGGGAGATAACATCATAACGAAGTATTACCTCCCTTAACATCACCGTTATTCATAGTTCGATTAACTTGTCTCAAACTTTTATTTTTCCAAAAAACTACTGATAGAAAACATGTTTTATGGAAGATCAATTGCTACTGGTCCACTGTGTTTTCCGATGTCCAGTTTTGTTTACAGTTTAAAGTAAAATTATTGGACAGTCGCCAAATGGCGAATGTGATTATATTTTTTACACGCCAGGGAATGTTTTTAGTCACCATGGCGAGTATTTTACTCGCATTGTAGAACGCTATTTACAAAAATGAAACTACTTTTTATCAGTTGGCGATAATATTTTATTACAGCGATCGATTCATTCAATGAAGATGGAAATAACAAAAAATGTATTCGACATTAGGGGATCACACAAACGTCTTTTTTGTTTTTCGTATATCTTAAAAATCTTTATTAAAATAATAATATTAAAACTTTGATCGGTGCAGCAAAACCGGAACTGCCCGTGAATATCAGACCGATAACATTTTTGGTTCAAGTAAGACGTTTTTGTAGGCAAATTAAGGAATATGTCTTTCCACCAAGCCTATCAACACACAACATGGTAACCACCAAGCACTCCCCTTTGTAGGGTGTGGTGCCGCGCGGCCGCCCTCCTTTAATCTTCACCCAGCAAGAACACTGTAACCGTCACAAATTCATTAAATTGTATAAATTTGTATGGCATAGCAAAGCAATTTTATTCTAAATTTGTGACTCAGCTATACATTAATGAATTCAAACAAAAACAATTCTTATAATTCCATATTTAGTTCAAAATACACATAAATCAGCTTCTTTTATCCTTTCCTTGATTCATTTTATGTAATGACGTCCCATAGAAAAAATGACATCACTTTCTACATTTTACTAAAAAAAACAAAAATTAAATTTTTAGTGACATCATGTAATTAAAATCAATTAAGTCATGCATCAGAAGAAAGTTTGCAATTATTATGAAAGAAAATGAAGACAAGCTACTACAAACATTAAGATTGTTTTAATGTTTTCTTTAATGATGCACTCAACACATTTTATTTACGGTTATATGGAGTCGGACATATGGTTAAGGACCACACAGATATTGAGGGAGGAAATCCGCTGTCGCCACTTTATGGGCTACTTTTTTCGATTAGCAGCAAGGGATCTTTTATATGCACCATTCCATAGATAGGATAGCACATACCACAGCCTTTGATGTACCAGTTGTGGTGAACTGGCTGGAGCGAGAAATAGCCCAATAGGCCCACCGACAGGGATCGATCCCAAATCGACCGCGCATCAAGCGAGCGCTTTACCACTGGGCTACGTCTCACCCCTACAAACATTAGAATGATTAGAAAAACATTAAATATACAAGACAAGATATAGTAACCATTCATGTGTAAGCAGTTTGATGTTTGAATAGAAACTCAAACAATATGTTACCAATACATCTTAGGAAAACCCGCCTGAGGAAAACTTTGTAAATAGAGTGGACTGATGAATAGACAGAAAGATACAAAGATGACACATGAAATTTATTCAGGCTAGGAGACAAACCAATCTTAATTACACCACAAACTCGTGTTTCATTCCACAAGTTAATTACACTGGAAACTCATATTTCATTCCATGAGGTAAATTCTCAAGAGAAATTAATTTCCTATGGAATACAAACACATATTAATAACAATTCAAGCGGTAATCTGTGATGTGCAAATGAAAACCTCAATAACAGAGTTGACCAACACGTGAAAAGTGTTGTGGAATCCATACAGTGTTTAGTATAGACCCACCCGATCACACAGTTCTGATGGTGATTTGACATTATTGATCGATACCATGCCAATGTGTGCCTCTGGGTAAATCCATACACATATTGCTGGAAAGAGTGCTTAAAGTGTTGGGCTATTGATTCCAAGCCGATACATTCTATCGTGAACGTAGCTCTTAAACTAGTCCCTAGACCAGACTTGTTAGTAAAGGAACAATATGGGACAGCTATTCCTCGAGCTCAGAACATGCTGGGGAAAACTGTCTGAGAATGATGGCCATAGAGTCTTACAGAATTACATCATAGAATTACATAGCATGATCTTAAACAAATATCTGTATCCTCTCTGTAAAAAGGAAAATACAGATAGTGTTACAGTTCCTAGGACATTTATTTTTATAGGCCATGAGGTCACCAAATTCAAAGAAATGGAATCTGCTTTGTGAACGAAAAAAACAGACCTACATTAGTGTTTTCCCTAGAAATTTGGTAAGGCATGATAGACTAAATACTTTTGGGGCATTTTCAGTTTTTAGGGCACTTGTTTTGTTTTTTTCATAAAAGACACAAGATTATTTGAAATCAAATGTAATTAATATGCTTGCTTTAATTAATAATTGAATACCAAAATATATAACAGGGATATTTTATTATTCTAAGGGCAGCACGGTGCTGATAAAGACAAGATGGTGCTAGACTGTTGAAGCATGGTGCCACATTACACGTACATGTATGCTAAAACAAGCAAGGTAACACACTATACATGTTAAAATTAAAACCATTAACAAACGATAAACTGCAATTTAATTTAAATTACATACATGTACACTACACAGACATCAATTTTTTAACACAAAGAAATCATTTGAATGTTAAAAACATTCTATACTGTGCCAAGATTAAAACATTTTTTTAGGCACATATATTAAACTAATGTTCTATGGCATTCTACACATATGATTCTAATGTAGTTATCCGATACCAACATTATCTTTTAACTAAATGTGCACACATCGCTATAAATGTAGCTTCAGATAGGCGAGTGTGTAAATACACATGTATGTTCACCGACTACTGACATTAACTCAACACCCACACAAAATCAATACTAGTTTACATCATGGTATTTTTAAGACCTCTCAATCTCCATAGCTATAGAGAGATCTTCAATGCAGCTGATTGAACACTGCTTTGACACTGATGCTACACATGTTCATGCAGCTACATTATATTAAATGCAACATGAATATCAAACAAAAATCAAAAGACTTCCACAGGTTTTAGCAAGAATGACATGTGTGAAGATGAATAAATAGCTGTATTTGTTAACTAGAAATCATGTGTCCATGGAATACTGATGTTCCTACATGTGTGCAATTGTGGTATGACAACAGATGGACCATTGGATGTGCAAAAGGACAGACATGTGTGTCTATTGTGCAATTAACTTGTCCTCAATATTAAACTGTCTAAAAGAAATTTTATATAAAGAAAAAAAGTTTGTTTTGTTTAATGACACCAATAGAGCACAATGACCAATGACTTAAATCTATATATATGTATAAAATAATAATAATAATATATACATGTATGAACAGTAGGTTAACTTTTTATAATCAATGAATCAAAAATCCCTTTATATAATTTGTATTTGACAAAATTGTCCAAGTTGCCAAATTTCTGGCATGCAGTATCAATTGTTGTTGTTGGGATTGTGGGTTTTTTGTTTTGCTTTTTTGGGAGGTATTACATGTACAACCCCCCTCCCCCCCAAAAAAAAAAAATGAAGAAAAAAAGAAAATAGAAAGAAATGCATTATATTTTACCACCATTCAATATTCAAATTAAAAGAATGACCTTGTGTAGAAAGAAACCAGCTTACAAAGTTGGTAAAGAACAGTCCTTCAGGGTACCAGGTTCCTGCATGCCAATAAAGTTGTGGTAACCTGTGTATGGTTTACCAGACAGTATATATTAATTTCAATGCCTGAGAAAACTTAAGTTCAAATTAATTAAAATAAATGTAAAATTAACATAAACAAAATATTTAAATAGTCATACACATATGTTAAATCTGTACTTACCATACTATGCCTTGGGCTCCAGAACCAATGGGGCGGAGACTCTGATATCGTTTGAGAATAGTGAAGGTCGAATCGCCGACTTCCATTGTGTAAAACATGCTAGGATGTTTGTTCATTGTGAAATGCTGAACAGTGACCAAGCATGTGGCCATATGATTGCACAGTTAGTTAGTTTTTCCCCAAACACCAATTGAGAACAATCTGAAAATAGAAAGTGTAAATGAAACCAATATTTCTATAAATAATAACACTGCTATAACCTGAATCCAGTTACAGGTATACTGATATTAATAGTACTTAATATATTCAAGCACTGAATCAAAAATACTACAAAACAGCTCTAGACATATTGATTTTAGTCAACTCAGACAAGCCATCTTTAAAAAAGTGTATGTTTGCTTTAACTATAGTGCAAAACTGCCCAGACTCACTTATAAAAGATTTAAACAACAATTACAAAATTAAGTTTTTCCCATTGCATGTGTCCAGGGTTTTTTCCAATGTAGTAACAGTATACTATATGAACATGAAGGCCTAATGTTGTGCTAGCTTCCACCAACAGGAGACTAATCAAGTCACTTGTGAGTCGGAAACTATTTACCAACAGCAAATAAAAAATATTTTTACACCTGTGTCCCTACAAAAATTTATTGTTTATAAATACATGTATGTATTGTACATAAACAATCAAGTGCATTTATGGCTGTTTACATTTTTAAAAAACAATTTCTGTTTCTCAGTATCCAAACATTTTGAAATAAATTCTGATACATGTAACTCGACCAAAGAAACAGTTCCAACAAAATAATGGCTCTGTTCTGTATAGTAAAACCCTCCAAACCGGACATCCATGGGCCAAGTAAAATGTTTGATATTCAGAAGTGTCCGGTTTTCAGGGGTTTACATTGAGGCAAAACACTTTGTTATTGCTGTTGATCTCTGCTGTCATTCTTTTCATACTCGGTCTTACGTGTCTCGTTTCATGAATATATCTCCAATGGTTGATTTTCTAATTTAATAAACTTCTCTCACTTAGAGATTTTAACATTTACTTATGTATATTATCAAAACGTTTAACGTTTTAAAGTTCATCAACAAGTGATAGTGCAACACTGCAACTATAGCTTGATATTTTGACATGTTGAAAACTGATATTGAAATGAAATGCTACTGACAACCTTTCAACCATGCAAAGCCAACATTTCTTTTGTTTATACTATTTATTCTTCTAAATAAATGTTTTCAAAAGAAAAACAAATTCCAGCAATAGGAAGACAGTGAATTAAATTCACTGTTGTTTTGTCTATCTTTGAAGCAAATCATGATCCAGTTTATGAAGGAACACATTTGTGAAGGGCCTTTAATCACATTCATAACTTAATTAACACCTAACCTAAACCCTAACTCGCTCTAGCCAACTCTAAATAAATGCATTGTATTTGCTGCCAGCTGATCCTTAAATGTTTAACTGTTAATTGTCAACTGTACCCAGTCACATATGTCACAGGTAAACCAAGCATACATGTTTTCAATTCTTTATTAAAAATTCGAGCACTAGCTGAATTTGGCAGTCAGAGAATTCTAGCCGAAATGATTTTTCACTGGCACCAAAATGATTGATAATGGTCTGATTGGTCTGTTTTTTAGATAAAAACATTGGGACTAAATTATTCATCCTATGTTCCGATTAGAGAGGGGTTTCTGGTTTACAAATGTAAACTTTAAAAGATGTGTATATCACGGGGCAGTGGATATAACATTTGGTTTTTGAGATAATTCTGGCTTAGAGAGAGAAAGAAATGTTTTATTTAACAATGCACTCAACACATTTTATTTACAGTTATATGGTGTCAGACATATGGTTAAGGACCACAAAGATATTGAGAGAGGAAACCGCTGTAGCCACTTCATGGGCTACTCTTTTCGATTAGCTGCAAGGGATCTTTTATATGCACCATCCCGCAGACAGGGTAGGACATACCACGGCCTTTGATATACCAGTCTTGGTGCACTGGCTGGAACGAGAAATAGCCCAATGGGTCCACCAACAGGGATCGATCCCAGACCGACCACACATTACCAATGGGCTACGTCCCGCCCCTCTGGCTTAGAGAGGGCCTGGTGTTGATGGGTTTCACTGTATTAAACATGAAGAGACCTCACTAACATTACGGTGAACATTAATAATAATGCCTGAATACATATAGTCCAGATTACACTTGCATATTAGTTTCTGGTTGACAGCAGTATTATTTTTTTTTAAGAGGCAGCCTCTAAGTTCATAATCACCAAAAATATTGATTAATTTTTCTTGTAAAATGTAAAAAATAACCCCATGCTCACAAAAAATGACATAGATCTATAGTTTTATTTTCTACTACATATTTGTAAATTTAAATCAACTGTAAAATCCAATAAGAGTGACCGACATGCTAACATGTGACATCATAGTTTGAATTTGAATTGCATCTTCATATTAATACCAAAGAACTGGCTGCTAATGGAATGGAAACATGATGAAGACTTTCTATGCATTTTATATTTTTTGCCAAGGATTACTGATGAAACCACCATTTATACCATGTACATGTAATTATGCAAAGATGGATTAATTTATAGTTATTTATCAAAATATGCAACATTTTGCCAATTTCTTCTCTCTTTTTTACAAATAATTTACAGCTATGGTAGAAAAAATTACTAATGATATGATGCAAAATGTAAATTAATAAACTTAAATCAATTGGGTTCATCGAATTATGGAAGTTATGGTATACTGATGTACATGTACATGATTGTTCACTGTGACTCCACCAATATTATCAAAATTTTACATTTCAATACTATGAAATTGGCCAGTCCTTATTTTAGAAACTGACCTTTAACCCATGGGAATCATACGACTCCATCTTTGAATTTGTTGGTGGAAAATGTAGTTGGGACCAAGTTAGTGGTTACATTTCTGCCCTGTGTTTGAGTTAACTGATGCCATTAACCCTCAACAAACTATTCTATACCGAATGGATTTATTCTTGCATGAAATTAAGTTTGTGTGCAAAGTATAATTTCATGAATTGTTTCCTGTGAACATCCTTCCCTTTATCACAGTTTATGGTATTCATTATGCACAATATTAATAACCTGACGGACAGAAACAGTTACTAATATTTTTTAAATATCAATTGTATTATTGTTATTTAAGGAAATACATGGAAAGATACCTGCCCCGCTAGGGATGGGACGATTCATTTTTTAATATTTTCTATTTGATTTTTGGTATTTGGTCCATGGATCAATTTATTCAAGATACTTTCAACAAGTATGCATTCTATAATACATATACATTGTATATATATTTTAATAAACTATTGTTGCAGCAAAAAACTTATTTTTAATGGTTATTTGTAAAATAATTGTAAATATAAAACTATCTTAACCGTAAAACAATTTTTTTTTTTTTTTACCATGCCATTAAATACATGTACATCTAGTTTAATGGGTCTGGGATACCTGGGTACTGTTTCCCCCAGGATTTGAGACCAAGGGTTTGGTAAAATAATTTGACGTGAACTGAGCACCAAATGAGGGCGACAATGCTAAGGTGTCCAGGTGCATTCTCCTGAGTTAAAAAAAGAAGAAAGGGAAAATGCATTCTGGAGTACATAATATATACATGTATGGGTGTCATGAACTCATATTATAGAAGTCTTAGACAAAAGATATATTTCATGATACATTTAAAAGTATTAATGTTTATTATTGTTTGCATAATATCAATAATTTGAAAAGGAACTATAGAATTACTCGAATAAGCAGAAGTATATATTAAATAGGCATTCTGCTTAATTATTAAACTGAACGCAAGTTACATAAAAGTAGCATAGAGGTTTAATAAAAATATAACTCCACACAAGTATATGCACAAAATATATAATTTATTAAAGATAAGTCTAACAACAACAACAAGGGCTCATGAACAACATTTTTTATTCAGAGAATTATTTAATTAGTTACTTGTTTGCTCATATTAAAACTCCAAAGATTTTTAAAAAATAGATAAAAATCTGCAAAGTAGTTTGCATACTATTTATGTTCTGGAACTGCAATTAAATCAATCCAGATAAAAATTTATTAAAATTAGCAATGTTGAATTGTTTTAATATGATGGAAATTGGGTGCCATTCACTGGCATATAGGAAGCAGGGAGGGGAGGGGGGCATATGCCTATACTTTTCAGATATTTTGCTTTATATTTGTTTTATAATAGTGTAAAAGTGTGTAAATATAAAAGTGTGTCCCCCCCACCCCCATTTGATACCTTCCTACGCCACTGCCATTTTATCATTCTTAAGTGTTTACTTTTTATCTATTTTTGTTACATGTATTGGGAAGAAACTGCTTAAATTTTGATACTATCGGTGGATTCATCACAAAGGTCAATCTGTATTTTGGAAGGTTACAATTTTTATGGTCATGGCAATGAAATTTTGTTGGGATCCAAATGGAACCTAGTGTCACCATGACCCAAGCAAACATGTCGGGTACAACGGAATCGAGTACTGAGATTGGCTGAAATATCTTACCATGTCACTGATTCCCAGCAGAGTCCACACAATAGGAACCATAAAAGAACCATTTATTTATTTTTTAAAATAATTAAATTTAAATACTGAAATAAAACACAGTCCCAAATAGGAAAACAGTGCACTGAACTGTGGGCCTAAAACAGTGATTATTGTGAATCACAAATAACTGTCTCACTCCTATGCCCATTAGAATAGGTCCCTGGTGATTCGAGGTACTTAAATGTATTAGTGTATTTTAAAACTGCTTTGTAATTATATTATAATTATTAGTTAAAGAAACCTTTTAATTGTTACTTGAACAAACAATGCAGAAAAATCTACATATTTGATGCAATCAAAAGTACACACATGCTTACAATTGGCCTATCCCCGCTCACTGAATGAAAAAATGCAACTATTGAGTCTTTTTATTTACCATTTTTAAGTATAGAAGCATAAAATGTCATAATTTATATGAAGAGTTCAGGTGCAAAATGCAATATAAACCAATTTTCTTTCTAGTTTTTAGTTAAAGCCATTATTGTATGTCAGTAAGGGCTAATCGTAGGCCTGCTGATTTGCTGCATTACGTGATTGATCCTTATGAAATTGAATTGGGTAAATCCCGGGGTTTTTTATTATCAAAATGTGAAATACGCCAATTAAAAAACCCATTTTTACTGAAAATGAAAAATGGATATATCGCATTTTGCGCCTGAACTCTTCATATATATATATATATATATATATATATATATATATATATATATGCAGTAGAATCTCATTGGCTCAAACACCGTCGGTGCATCAAAGTCTGTTCGACCCATCGGGTAGTTCGAACCATGCATTCGGCCGTTGTCGGGTGCTTCTGTAACACAAAAACCAATCGGAAAACCTCGCATATTTCCGTAAAACTGGCTTGGGCAAGATGGTCCGATTGACTCATGAGTAACGAAGTCGCCTTCAAATGTCGGATGAGATACATATTTGTAACTATTATTTATCACCGTTGAATAAAACAATAACAAACACACTGGTAGTCTATATTTATAAATATTTATTAATTTAAAAAAATCGTTCTTTATTATGCTGTTTGTAGAATCTTTTGCGACATATTGACAACGTTGAGAAAAGAATGAAAGTACATGAAGCACAGGCGGAGGCCCTTTACCTTTTATTGTTGTAATCACTACATTACATTGATCTCTCCTGTATTTCAAGTTAAAAACAAAATATGCTGACGCTCATGCGTAGAGTAGCGATTAAAATGATTAAAGTAAACCGGCGAGGCCGAACTAGGCTCACCAATTGATTGGTGTTTCATGCAAGGTTCATTCAGCTCACGATTATCGTAGTACTATTATCTGTACTAGAAAGATAATTACCGATAGGTGCTAAATAAACAACATGAGAAGCCGGCATATGATCTAGGATTAATTCGTCGACTTCCGAATTTATATTAACTTACTTTGTGACTAACGTGAAAGGGTCAATGAAAAATTCGTAAATAAATATAAATTGTTTTTTGTATTTCTTCGGATAGACTTAGTCGTTCGAGCTATATATGTTTAATTTTACAGTTCGGACTAATAAACTGGTTCGAGAGAAACCTTCTGTTCGACCTAGGGGTATTCGACCAATCAGCACCAAAATAAAAGGGTTTATAATAGAAAAAAAATCGGGACATTGTTCTTGGTTCGAGAATACCGGTAGGTTTCGACCGTTGGGCGTTCGAGCCAATGAGATTCTACTGTATATATATATATATATATATATATATATATATATATATATATATATATATATATATATATATTGATCCTATAACTTCCCCATGATATCCATGTCATAAACCCATGTGATAATTTACTTTATTAACCCGGTTAATTTAATAATGGTATGCAAATTTGCAAGGTCTCTAGGTAATGTATTGCTGGTGATGGGTCATTTGCTTACAAGCCAACAAGACCTGTGTACCTGAGCGTAATGTTTTCAAAGATTTGTTTAAAATGTACGACGTCAAACTAATCTGTGCTAATCGTGACGACGTCATATTATCGATGGTGGCGACTTTAGTACTGTGATTTACTAAAAAGTAATTAGAATGTTATCATAGAAGTGTTATAGGATAAATAGAATTCGCTACTCATGTTTTTTTAATATGTAAAATATCAACAGCGTCTAGTTAATCGGATATTTGTCTCGGCAGAGCCTCGACAAATACCGATTAACATAGACTCGGTTGATATTTTTCCTATTAAAAAATATTCGTGACGAATCCTCTTCTCTCTCTCTCTCTCTCTCTCTCTCTCTCTCTCTCTCTCTCTCTCTCTCTCTCTCGCAATATAGGGCAGTGTTCTACGTTGCGACCAAAATGGTCGCCAATGCAACCAAAATGTTGGCGTGGCGACTGATTGAATTTATTATCATCGCCTGACTCCAAAAACGTCCAAGTATTAAATTATTTGCCATGTGCGTTCAGAGTCCTAGCAGCGAAAACAAATGAAATTTGTTGACTTCATTGTACAGTCGGAACATTTCGCTATTTACGAAGTTGTCCGATTGATCACTGCGAATTCCGTATTAATTGTCGGTACAATTTGGAACTCATCATTGATTTTAGTAATTTGGCGAAAACAAAACAAACCGATTCATTACGTACATTAGTGGTGGTTGCATTCGATTGAAGAACACAAGTAGAAAATCAAGTAAAGGTTGCTCACTCACTGTTCATACTATACACATTGTAATCAAACGTGCAAAATGAAGATTATTAAACAATGCATTACAAAATAAGCATTTCAACAGTTACGTAACGCTCTTTGATGCACCATGCGATGTGTTACAAACGTTACGGGGGAGGGGAGGGGTTGTTGGTCAAGTCTTACTAACCGACAACATCTTTAAAACAAAGTTATTTTTTTAAAGCATAAACTAAATACCGGCAACCATACATGGCCATATTTTCTATTAGATGATTTTTAATCAATTATTTATTTAAAATAATAATAAAAAAAATAAAAAATGCAAACCGAATGTTGGTTAAATTGCATAACTTTGGCAGTGAAAAGTGGACGGGGTGACAAAGTGTTACATAATTTTAGAAGGGATGGTAGTCTTAACGTTACAAAATGATATGTGGATCAGGGTAAAAAATAAACCTGCCAAAGTTTCCACTATGTAATTATTGAACGGACACAAGTGATGTGTTTGATCTGCTAATCCATTACGCATGTTGCTACACTCGTTCAAATCGAATGCAGCCCCAGTTTGCATTTTCTTTTCCTTTTTTCTTGCTGTGTAAACGTATACGTTGTTTCCGCCCAGCATGTAGAAGCATGACAAAAACTTTCAAAGCGGCAAAATTTTAAAATATTACAATTCTTTAGGAAAACAAAAATCTAAAACTTCAAACGCTAATCAAGAAGACGAGACAGGTGAAACAAGTACTGAAAAGTCAAATGAATTGAGGCCAATCTGAGAAATCTTCAGCTGAAATCAAAACAGAGCCAGCCAAAAAACTTAGAAAATTTAATGAAACTTCAGTTTCTGTGGCTTCAACATGACGATAATACTGACACAAATGAGGGGAGACAGGTGTTTTTTTTGGTATACCCACCACCCACAAAATTATATTTTAGTTAAACGGTAGGACATGTAGGAAAAACAATACCAGTCATATGAGGCATAGAATTATAATTACAGTCCCTCCCATCTCCCTCATGCGATCAGTTCTGAAATGGTCCTCATTTCAAAAACAATTTCACTGTTTCAAGCTATTTATTTAATTTAGCAGCATAAGTCATCTATAATGTTATGATGGTTACAACACATTCATAAATGATACAAAATGAATAGTGTCACACTGTGGCGAGTAACATTTTAAGCTTGGCTAGCAAATTTGTCCACTAGCCAAAGAAGAGTAGTTATAAAACCGAGTGTAGAACACTGTAGGGTGGGACAAACTTCTTTTTTTTCTTCTTTTTTTTTTAAATAGCTTTGGTTATTTATATATATATATATATATATTTTTTTTTTTATCTAAATATTCTTTTAATATTTATTCAAATATATAATACTGACTATATAGATATATATTGTTGTAGTAGTCATATTTTAAAAATAAAACTGATGACTTATTGTTCTGGCCTGTGCACCACAACTGGTATATCAAAGGCTGTGGTATGTGCTATCCTATCTGTGGGATGGTGATTATATAAAAGATCATTTTCTACCAATGGAAAAATGTAGCACATTTCTTCTCTATGACTATATCAGTGTATGTCAAAATTAACAAATATTTGACATCCAATAGCTGATGACCAATAAATCAATGTGCTCTAATAGTGTTGTTAAACAAAACAAACTATTGATCTACATCCTTAGTTTATGTTTTCAAATTTTACCACCTTCATTTGCTTCCATACAAAAACGATTATTGTGTGACCTCACATTTTTACTGACGTCACTCACTAGTACGTCAAAATAAACATGCACATGCAGTCAACACTGCAAAAAATATATTTTGGGTATGATCGCCATAATTTAACAAAACTACAAATGTTTTAATAGCCCTTGTAAGAAATACACTGATAGTGACGACATGCCAGACATTACTGTGATCTATATGTAGCAACAATGTACAAAGTTGGAAAGGCGGGTAAACATTATGCTGATCGCACATAGGGCATAGACAGGGGTGGGGGTGTCACCTTGAAGAGGAATTTATATATATAGTATACTTGTGTAGCTGAACAAAGAAAGAAATGTTTTATTTAATGACGCACTCAACAAATTGTATTTATGGTTATATGGCGTCAGACATATGGTTAAGGACCACACAGATTTTGAGAGGAAACCCACTGTCGACACTACAGGGTCTACTCTTTCCGATTAGCAGCAAGGGATCTTTTATTTGCGCTTCCCACAGGCAGGATAGTACAAACCATGGCTTGTTGAACCAGTTATGGATCACTGGTCGGTGCAAGTGGTTTACACCTACCCATTGAGCCTTGCGGAGCACTCACTCAGGGTTTGGAGTCGGTATCTGGATTAAAAATCCCATGCCTCGACTGGGATCCGAACCCAGTACCTACCAGCCTGTAGACCGATGGCCTAGCCACAACGCCACCGAGGCCGGTATTGTAGCTGAACATCTCTAGATAAAGGGTGTGCTTGTTGATAGCTCCAATTCATGGCCAAAATTGTGTTTTAGCGTGTTTTATTAAAATACCCATAGTTTGTCCCATCCTACTATAATGATAATTTTTGTAAATAATTTTACTTTGGTTAGATGTCAGAAAAACAGTAAACGTGTTTTGGAAATAACAAAAATATACTATTTGTGTGTTCAATTTTGAAAACAATTGGTTCAGAAATAAATAACTTGTAGTAACTTCCATAATTATGAAAAAAGGCATTCCCTGTGGGAAGGACAATACGTTCCAGGAAAATTAAGTCAAAATTAGTGTTTAAACTCGGAAATAAATAGTACAGCTCTAGTTGAATTTTTCAGGATAGTTACAAAATATTATTATCATGTTTCCGAGGTGTGCTAACTTTACTACAGACATAAATGTATAATTATCGTGTGGTGACCTGATTACTTCAGCAACGGTAACCTATTTTCGTATTCAACCTTTGGGAGTCCATAATATACTAGGCTATAGTACCCCTACCGTTAGCATATTTTAAACATTTGCGATAGGATATTTAAAACAAAATAAAAATAAGTTTTTATTCTTATAATTTTTTTTTAAATAAGATAAGAAGAAAACTGTTATTGTTAAAGGAGAGGACAATTAAGGCATTTGGCCTGGTATGCATATTCAACGATATATAATGCACATTATTGCATAATATCAACACATATAATTGTATAGTTAACTAATAAAACGGTTAAATGTGACAGCTATTATATATAACGGGCGCACCCATTTTGTACCATCTCAGTGAGTACGCCCTCTGGCGAGCTGGTGGTTATGTAATACTTAACGCGTAAGTCAAGAACTAGAGAAACACAATCTACCAAGGTTTTGCAGGATGATAAATAGTCATATATTGCAATGTTCTGTAATAATACACATCCCAGTAAGCCAGCAATAAGTATATCCAGCACTATATATATTAGTTTTCAATACAAAATAAAATACCATTGTCAAAGTGGCTACACAACAAGTCGAAACAATTAACAATGTTTTGCTCATGCATTAACCTATGTACTGAAATGATACACGGAGTGTTTTCTTAGTTAATTGGTCTATGCTGTTAGTTGCTTCTACCTGTGATTCCTGATTGGCAGGTGTGTATTTGATTGGTAACCAGACGAGCCAATTAATTGTCGCGGTCTAGACACAAAAATACATAACGGTATTGTGGAATATTACCTGTCGCCCCTAAAATTGTAATGGACATGGTTTATTACTGTAAAACTGTAAACTATTGATTAAGTAGACTTTTCCATCAAAAACCACAGAACTGACCAATTACGTAGTCCCAAAGAAAAGAAAATTATCACTTGGGTATCGTGGGTTGTCGTTTTTGCTCCAACGTAGCATATCAATAGGCCTAATTTTGTAAATTTTTCCTTTGGATTATTTAACAGAGAAAAATACTATAACCCCATTTTGTTCCGTTAATGCAACTTGAAACATATTTAGTTAAATAGTTTATTGTAATATTACGTCATTTATGCTGTTTTACAAGTCAGGTTGATCAAAGAGAAGCGCCTTGTCGAAAATTACTGCTTTTGTTTACACTGTACATACAGGAGATGGTCAGGAGCTGACGTCACTTCGCCCCGAGCTATCCCACCGGACGTCACAAAAATGAAACAAAATGACTGCCCCCAGTTAGCAGCAATAATCATGGTTTTTTATTAACTAAAATTACGCGTTTTTCATTTGCTAAAGTGTCAGTATGTGTTGGTGGTCCAGGTATGCATCTTTCCAACACATAAGGCTCTTGTTTGAGTTGACCCTACCTTTAAGGATGTTCATTTTTGCTGTTTGCTATGTTGAATTGCAACGACAGTTTAAATCACTTATATATACATTTATAAATATTATTTAAATAAATAATGTTTATTTAATTATTAAGATAAATCACTTAACAATAGTTTACAGACATAAATGTGCAAACATTCTTAAACAGTTTATATACATGGATAGTATAAATATTTGTTTTAACCTACTTCTTAATTTGAAGGCTGGGCCTAATTTTACTGTATGTTCTCCAAGATAGTATTTTCAGTATTTGAGCTCGGCGCTAAAATACAAAAAATCTGTATACAGTTCTTTTGTTGTTATCTGCTTATCTGACTATGACTACCAGTTGATTACTAGTACACATGCAGAGTTTCATTGCAAAATGTGATAAACGCCACTATACACACCCAATCCTAAAAAACTTTTTATTCCAAAACACCAGTTTCTCTGCAATCTTTGATATATCCTCAGACAATCATATCGTGTTTTGCTGAAAACTGAATTTGAACTTGTGTTTGTCTACATGTGAACAGTGTCTGAGTGGTGTTTGTACAATGATTTTTAATATGGCGTTTATCGCGTTTTGCAATGAAACTCTTCATATATACAATATATAGACACTTTGACTACTAACAATTTACCGTTACCTGTTAGAAAAGGAAGAAAATATAAGAAGGATGAAGAAAATAAACAAATGGTATATACGTGGTTTTTTAGCCCAAGTACTCTCATGGTAAGAGAGTAACATGGACATTTTGACAGTTATAGTGCTCTCTGTCAGAGACCAATCTATATAAATTCTGCACAATCTCTGCCTACCAAACGGTAGTAAACTACGTATTTAACCGGAACGTTATTGAAAGGGGGTGCTGTCGGGTTTCTTTCTGTAGTATGTGTATTAGTGATTAATATGTAAAAACAATTGTTATTACAGAGCTTGAAAATTATCAATGTAAAGGTATTTTATGTCAAACATAGAATTGTTGTTGTATTAGAACGGGAATATTTGACTACCGTTTGTAGGTAAAAATGTCGCAGAATGTATAGAGATTGGTCTCCGACAGTTAGAGGGCGTTATAACTGTCCAAATGTCCGTCTAGTTATCTTACCGTCAGAGTACTCGGGCTAGTGTTTTTACTGACAGACAAACAGGGTTTGCTTTGTGGTGGGTTTTCGGGTTGTTATTATTATTTTTTTTTTTTTTTTTGGGGGTGGGGGTGGGGGGGTTCAAATATGTGGTTGAAAGCCTTTTCATTTCACATTTTTCTTGTTTTCTATTGCCTGGGCTTATATGAGGTTTTAACATCACAAAGATAGCCTAATACATTTCTGCTTCTGCGGAAATAAAAACCTGAAAATGGCCAAAATTCTGCAGACTTCACTTTTTTTAAGTTCTATCATATCATAGTTAAGTCGCATGTGCAGGGGGCATGTTTTAGTTGGGGGTTGAAACTCTCCCATGTTCACAAATTAAAAAAAACTAAACATTCAATAGATTTTCCAGGGAAGAACAACTCAACCCCCCACCCCCACACACCTCTGCTAAAATCCCTTCACTCGTGCCAGGTGTTAGATGGAAATATAGATGGAAATATAGCAATAAAAAATCAAACTTTCTTTTTCTCTAAAACTTTACATGCTTTTTCATTACACTAGTGTAACAGAATTAACAAAAACACTGACGCAATTACCATTCATATAATTTATTTTCCGTTCTTTACGTGCAGATAAATATGTTTGTTTGCCCTCCTATTCCGGTTTATGGCTGTTACTATATTTAGCTTATTGCGTAATTTCGGAAAAGGGCTATTGACATACAGGCCATGTGTTTTTGACCTATTGTGGTTCATTTTATGGTAAAATATAACAAAGAATTGGATATACTTAAAATTTCTTAGCTACAGTACTTGACTGTCTACACATCTTACTTTGAGAATTGGAACATAAACAAATGGTAGGTGGCATATTACTTTAAAAAGGGCGAAAATCCCAAATGGCAAGACTTAATAGAGACAATGACTTAACAGGGTGAGAGTTAGTCCGAAGGGACGTAGAATGTGTGGTTCTGAACCTTGTTACATAGCCTATATGTAGCTAGTATTCAAAACTTGTGGCAAAATGTTTCTCAACCGAAATAGTGCAACACAAACCAAAAATGTATGACATTCTGTACTAACTAAATCCTGATTAAAAGTACTTGTGTCATTATTAACAAAATAAATCTTCAAAGAACAACCATCAAAAGTCCCCCACCATTTTAAATATGCTACATAGAGGGAAGCAACTCACCATGCACGTTAAAAAAGTATTGACATAACATGCCCCATGCACTATTGACTAGGTGAGAGTATACCCTCCATTCTACTGATATTATAAAGAGATAACCTACCTATAAAAATATCCACCTGGTTCATCCCTCCCTATCTATTGACACAGTTTAAAGTGGGTGCAGGTGGATATTTTAGGGTCATCATTATTGATATTTATTATTAGGGCAAAGCTGTCAAAAGTCTGGCCCTGTGTTTCTGAACCTTTTAACCGTTTGAGAGGGCCTATTAACAAATATTTGTCTATAAATATGTTTAATTTTCAAACAGTGGGTTAGTCTACTAGTGGAAATTGAGGTCACTTCTTAAATTTTACTTTGTTAATGTTATAAACAGGAAGATGATGTCAGCCAAAAATTCTATAAAATCTTTATCACGGACTATCAATTTACGCTGTCACTTAAGAGATCTGTCACGGTGCTCGTTCTGGAAATAAAGAGGATACTCTAGAAACAGAAATCCATTACTTACCTACAGTCGTGAGTATTCTTTAAAAATGTACACAGAACATGTTAACAGAAAATAATCACGTCTTGAAAAATATTCATTTTACTGAATCAGACTTCCCTATCATTTCCATAAAGCTTCCACTTTGGTTGTGACGTCAGCAAATCGGTGAAGTTTCATTATCGTTCATACGCGGTTTCATTAAATCACTATTATTTTTTATTCCTGTGATAATAATAATATTGGAACAATTATTAGCATACCATAAATTGTCTAAAACATAATTATTTTTGGAAACCTTAATTACAGTGTACAAAACGTCACACTATGTTGTGTTTTGACCGACTGCCAGTCATTATCAAATATAGTGACGAGCAAGTCGTTGCAGCGTAACATTCTTAAGGGAAGGTTTTACGCCTTCGGTTCTGCTTCGAAAAAACAAAACAAAAACTTTAAGAACTTTTATGTTCCCGTTTTACAAATTGTGTAATTGCATAAATGTGACATGTGCATAATTTGTATTTGCTAAAATATTTTGGTAACAAAATGTTAAAATCTAAAGTATGAATGGATATGTTTTCTTATATTTGACTGTCGACAATCGGAGAGATGTTGAAATAAAAGTGACAGGAGACAACTCCGTCAACTGAGGAGTGCACGTCAATCTTACCAGGAAGGTAAAGATAAGATGAGCAACAGATTGTTGTTGTTGTCATTGTTAATTAAACTTTAACCCCAAACGTGTAATTCCTATGTATTTCTAGTTTGCTGAATTGAATCCAATAAAACAATGAAAAGTTCTTTGTAAACTTTTAAGAATTTTAAATAAGATGACAGATGTTAGTCAGGGTTGTGACTGTTTAGCTATTTTATCAGATTTCAGCTTCTTTCTTTTGGGTGGAAAATGATTTTCAAAAAGTAGACTGTATTTAATCAGAAATGCTGACAAATTACCTTTATTTAGTTGTAATATAGACTAGAGGTTTTAGCTTTTTAAAGATCATTTGAGCTTTTATTTTTAAGAGTATCACTATCACATCTGTGGCTAGTTTATAAAGACTGGTTGAGAGGGGTGTAATTCACTGTTCAGTTTTCATATATTACAAGACATCAGATGGAGATATTGTTTGATAAGACTTAAAGGTGTGGTGAAGTCAAATATGAGCCTTATCTGTTGGAAAGATGGTTACCAGGATCACCAACACAGTAGGGGTACAATGATACAGTAAAAACCGTATTGCGATATAAGAAACCGTATTGCAATATGTATTGCAATATAGTTGATATTATTTAAATGTAATATTTATGTGGGTTTTTTAATGAAAGCAGAAGGCATAATCTAAGTATATAAATTGAAATATTTGTAATATTGATTCCATCATAGACATAAATGATTATAAAAACCACAACATTTATTAGTAGCATAATGTTCTTCTTTGTCATATTTATTTTTTAACACAATACTAGTCTACTAGAACACCGGTATGACGGTCTCAAACTATTTATAAATAGTCACATTCGGAAATCCTTACTATCGGGCTTTTTTCCGTTGCTGCTCGCTTGACACGGAAAGTACGTCGCAATGTTTCGGCAGATCGACTGAACCAGAGGTTATTGGACGAGGTGTTTTGAACGATCGGCCGAAGTATTCCGAGTTCTTTTCCGTTGCTGCTCGCTTGACACGGAAAGTACGTCGCAATGTTTCGGCAGATCGACTGAACCAGAGGTTATTGGACGAGGTGTTTTGAACGATCGGCCGAAGTATTCCGAGTTCAAGGAAAAACAGCGAAGTGCGATTCTCACTTATTGGTTTATTTCTTTGAAGATGATAGCCGTAGCTGTATTCCAACGTAAATGAACAATGCATAATAATGTGCAAGTAACAAAACATTTATTTGTAATTATAGTCAACAGGTTATTTTTATCGGACTTTTAACACATTTTGTTTAGAAGTTAGAACCAAGTATAACTGACCTATCACTTCGTATGCCAACAAGTAAGCCGACTACGCTTGACTGATTGTTACATTTCCTGTCATCACCAATTAATAAAATGATGGGGGTTTTGTTTGTTTGTTTGCCTATTTCAAGTCAAATATGATACAAGGAAATAATAGCGTGTAAAAATCTCGATACACAAAAGTGTACAGTGGTTCGTATTGAGCTGATCAATTATGGCGGTATACCAGTATACTGGTTTATCATTGCAGCACTACATCACAGAGATGCAGATAATTCGTCCTCTGGACGTTTCGTCCACAGATGATTCGTCCACTAAAAATTCGTCCACTGTTGAACTCGAGACTATTCGTCCACAACCAAACATTGTTCTTGGACAATTCATCCACTATATATATATTTTTATTTTATTAGTTATTTATCATCTATTTCATCCACGGAATAAATAAATGTATGGACACTTTTTATTTTAATCGAATATCGACACAGAGAATTGCCAGAGAAGTGCAGATTGTAACATAACCTAACAGCTTTGCCATGCCTATATCTCTGACATCACCAGTGGCTTTGCCTGCGGCAGGGGTGGGGGTTACCAAATATGATGGGGACAATTTGATAGACATAGTCTATTATAGTAATAATAATAGGGAATGGGACAATTAAAGTAAATTTATGATTATTGTATTTACAAATTTATTTATGACGCTACTTTTGAACGAGCTCTCAAAATTAATAATAATAATAATAATATATATATAGTTTGTGGAGTGTATAGCTGAAGAGTTTAAGAGAGGATTCATGGCAGTACAAAGAGGTAAAGCATTGAAAAACAGTTGAGTAGAAGTTATGTGCAGATTGTAATAATATATCTATTGATTTTGTGACAAGTAAAGGGGAGGGGAACTCTATTTACGTTCCCATATCCCGAAGGTTCAGGCACGCCCACCCCAGATTTAGCCTCTGACTTCGCCAGTGGCCAATTCCGGGGCAGGAGGGGTTACGAATAAAGATAATCTTGACGTTACAACTTGTCTGGTATAGCCTGTTGTTTCTTTTTACCCATTCCGTTTACACCTGGCCTCTATTGTGAAGTAATTAACAATACCCGCTCAACACTATTAATGCTGTTTCACAATTTCATTCAGTCTGCACCTAAAACAAATCGACTTATTTCAAGTAGATAGTACCACTAAAATTTTGTTTGTTTCATATACGTGTAGTTTACCACAAAACGAACATAATTAACCATTTCAATGGCTGAGAAATAACATTTTAGATTTATTGGTCTAAATGTTGTAATCGAGGTGGGTGGATGAATTGTACGTGGACGAATTGTATGGTAGACGAATCATCTGTGGACGAAACATCCAGAGGACGAATCATCTGGAAAGCCACAACACATACTGAAAATGAAAATTGCATAATTTTAGAATCAATAAAAAAAAACCTGTGAATATTCTTGCTGAGGGCAGCCATTTTGTTTTGTTTTCATCGCGTCTGGTACTCTAGCTTGGAAGGAAGTGACATCAGCTCCTATATGCACAGTACAAACAAACACAATGATTTACGACAAGGTGCTTCTCTTCGATCAACCTGACTTGTTAAACAACATAAATATCCTGATAATATAATAAACTATTTGACTAAATAAATTTCATTCCTCTCTGTGGGAAAGTGCATATATATAAAAAAAAATCCCGTGCTGCTAATGGAAAAATGTAGTGGGTTTCCTCTGACTATGAATCAGAATTACCAAATGTTTGACATCCAATAACTGATGATTAATAAATCAATGTGCTATAGTAGTGTCGTTAAACAAAAACAAACTTTTAACTTTAAATACATTTCAATGTGCATTAACAAAAGGAAATGGGGTTATAGTATTTTTCCTCTGCTGAAAAAAATCCAAAGAAAAAATACATACTATTAGGCCTGTTGAGCAAAAGCGACCACCCACGATACCCAAATGATAATTTTCTTTTCTTTGAAACTATGTAATTGGTCTGTTCTATGATTTTAGATGGGACAATCTACTTAATCGATAGTATTATGTAATTATTTACAGCATAATAAATGTTGTTAATGTCCATTACTATTTTAGGGATGACAAGTTATTTGTTGGAGAATGGTTTAATTTTCTTTTGCAATATGGTGACACGGGGCCTAATTCACTATATGCTAATTACATAAGTGTCTACATTTCTCCATACCATTAAGCAAAGACTAATATTAGAACATGTCATGATGCATCAGATTGGTAAAAAATGCATCACAATACCCTGTGATGTTAATAATTATATTTATCGGTAGGCCCTATGTATTCCTTTTTGAGTCTAGATGGCAGCAATTGCTTGGTCTGATAATCTACCAAAAATGAACAGGTCTGCCAGTCAGAAATCACAGGTGGAGGCACCTAAAATAATAGACCATTCAATATCAATATTTAGGTTTCGTAAATACACAGGAGCTTACAGGGATGAATATTATTACAGAACATTGCGTTGCATGCCTGTTTCACCATTCCGCAAAAAGAAGCAAGCCGCTATGTTTGATTCTTTAGTTCCACGACTAATTCCTGATGTGACACCAGATGGTATATTCAGTAGGATGGAGCAAAATGGCTGTGCCCGTTATATGTAATAGCTGTCACATGTTTACGGTTTTATTAATTAAATATACCAATATACTTGTTGATTTTAAACAATAATGTGTATTAAATATCATTGAATATGCAAAAGCCTTGCTTAATTATTCCTTTATGTACTGGATTTATTCAGTGTTAGCTTTTTGTATGGGATCCTATAAGAAATATTTTCTTAAGTTCTTTGCATCATGAACATTGCATGTACTTTTTGTATGGCAGAGGATGGACAGTCCTAATCAAGATGGATGCATCAAGCGAGGCTGGCTGATGAAGAAGGGTGGTCTTATGAAAACAACATGGCAACATCGCTACTTTGCACTGTCAGGAAATTTCCTCATCTATTACATCAAGGAAGATGACATCAAATCTCAAGGTAGCATTCTGCTTGATCAGCATCGAATACTGGAGCAACCTATCAGTCCAGACGAACCAGATCACTTCATCTTTGAAATTGTTTCAGGTAAGATTGAAACAACACCTGTAATAACCTCTGTAACCAATGATAGAAATAAGCAGAACATTGAGAAATCTACTTGTCCAGCAATATTTTCACTTGTCCAAATAAATGTTTTGTTTTATTCAAGTACAAGGACCGTATTTTTGATTTCTCAAAATTAAACTGCATTGAAAATTTTTATATGTTCACTGGACAACCACTAAGGTACATTTTGCTTGTCCGAGCAGATTTTCACTTGTCAGGACAAACGAACAAGTGCTTATTTCGAACACTAGTAACCTACTTGCCTGCTCGTCCGACCACCCTTTATTAACATGGACTCGCACTCACAAACACAATTCTTGTCTATCCAGTAAAACTTAAAACAAATATAAAATTAAAATAAATTTTTTGACCACAAATAGTTTGGCAACATCAAGGTTGGGATGCCTTTGTTTATTGTCTTACAGAGTAATATGAGCACAGGTCTCGAAATAGGGAGTAAAATATTGCCTGCTGTTTATTTTTGTTTAAATATCAGGCAGAAAGAAATATGGCCTGCTAAGAAAAAAATATGGCCTGCTGAAAATAGGACAGCTTGGGTTGAGTGGAGGGTTTAATTGGGACAGTGTGTGAGAAAATGAGAGCATGTCTGAGATGTATTTTAAAGCATTATAAAATTAAAATATAACAAAATCACGTGAAGAGCCTCTGCTA
Source organism: Gigantopelta aegis (assembly GCF_016097555.1). Taxonomy (NCBI): domain Eukaryota; kingdom Metazoa; phylum Mollusca; class Gastropoda; order Neomphalida; family Peltospiridae; genus Gigantopelta; species Gigantopelta aegis. The sequence goes on from NC_054706.1 coordinate 52,380,032, forward strand.
AATAGAAGATCAGATAATCTTACAAACATCTATCTCTTGAAAAATTACCTGCAATGTTTTTGGTAATTTTAGCAGGAGAATTTTTATTTCACCTGCAATGAACCCTGGAATATAAGTAGTATTGTATTTAACATGCATATATTTTAAATATCTTTAGAGGTACAGAGGGTACATACACCCTGGTCTGTGAGACAAAGTAGAAAGTTAACAACTATCTATTTTGTAATATTTTCAAAATGGAAACCACAAATAAATTGTGCATGTTTCAGTGCCTTTCTAAAAGTAATGCATTTTTAATACTGAGATACAGTGGACTCTGTCTAAACCGGATTCTGTGTAATCCGGATCTCTTAGTAAACCGGTCCATTTCCAAAGCCCCGTCCAGCTACCGTTTATCTCTTTGGTATAAATCTCTGCCTAATCCGTACTCTGTCTACTTCGGACTCCGGATCAAAAATCAAGAACGAAAGAACCGTTCATGCATTAATTACCTCTGTCTACACCCGATTGGGATTTGACTGAACGACGGGCTGCTTAATTAGTTGAACAATGATTGTCACTTGCCGAGTAATCAGGACGCCGTCGCAAGATCAAATACAAAATGTAATCACACTCGTGTTAAGTTTACTCTTATTGCTGTAGGCCGTTAGATCTGGATTTTGTATTCAAATAATTTCGTACGTACGAATAAATAATGTTTCAGGAAATAAAATGAAATTTAACCTAGTACAAATATTAGAACGACCAGAAACACGTTTAATATGCAGCCACTAATATTTTATGCAGAAAAATATATTTGATGTGTAATTACAATCATTAAAAAGTCTCTGTTAGTGGATAACATCATACAAATTGCAGCAAACTCAGGAATGTCCCTTTAAGTATATTTTTTATGTCTGTGAAATAATCAATTGCAAGTCTGGCTTTTATGACTATGTTTCCCAACCATCCATGGGTTCAAATGTCACTGTTGATCGCGAGTCGTCGATCATTTAAGAACCATAACTCTGGATGAACTCTGTCTAAACCGGTCCTCTATGTAAACCGGACTATTTCGACGGTACGAAGTGAGTCCGGTTTAGACAGAGTCCACTGTATATTTTTTTATTTGAAAAGGACAAGAGAGAATGCATTGGCTGCATACTGGAAAAATGATTTCTTTATAGCAAGAAGTCCACGAAATGCTAAAAAACTATTATACATCCATCCATTCAAAAAATGTTCTTTCTTTTTTTTCTTTGCTGTCTAAGTAGTAAATATGTCCTGTACATGTCTTGTTTTTCTCTTTCAGCGAAAGGTCACCGAAATGCTGACAAAAAAATTGATAGCCATGAGATGATCTGTTTGTGTGCACCATCAGATGCTGAAAGACAAGGCTGGATAAAGGCACTGCGGCATGCCATGTATGCTCATCGAGGAGGCGGTAAAAAATTTTTTTTTGCAGTTGACAAAGCAAATATTTAATCCAATACCAGCAAAAAAAAGATGCCATGAAAAAAGAAATCGAATATAGTTCTCAGCCAAACAAAACAAACAATTAAAAACTCCACTGTAATCTCCACGGCATTGTCAATTGTCATAGGCAATTGCAGGGGTTGTAATTTTATTAAATAATATTTATTATTATTAATAAAAATTAATTAAGGAGTATTTGAAACTTATGTTCAAGGCGTACATGCAGTTTTGTCACCTATATCCAATATTTTCAGCAATATTTGGCCAGAAGCTTGAAGAAACTATGAAATATACACGCAAGCAAAAACGGAAAATCCCCTTCATTATTGAGGAGTGTGTGGAATTCCTTTACAAGAATGGTTTAGAGTCTGAGGGAATTTTCAGGTAACAAATTTCACAACTGAGCACATACAATTATTGCTATATTCTGGTTGTTTAACGTAATAGATTTGTTGTTAATGTCTAGGGCTAGTTCTAGGTGAGAAGAACATTTTGCCAAATTGATTATTAAATTTTAAAAATGGAAAAAAACAGTTATTTTTCTAACAAAATATTAATTATTACAGCTGATGTTTATTATATTATGAGAAGAAATGCATGTAGTTGTACATATTATGTAAATGATATAATCAACAGGTAGTAATGACCATCTACCTCCTGAACTGTAAGACCAATAAACCAATGGATAGGGCACTTTACCATCTTTGGACGTGTGCTAGATGGTTTTTCTAGCACGATTTTCTACCAGTTGATTTAACTAGATGGATACTTGGTAAGACACAGCAGTTTTTTGTGTGTGTGTATTGTTTGGTCCAATGTCATTTTCGTCTTTGTATATAGGTACATGAGTTGAAATGTTGTTATCAATTATAATTTCCAATGCTGTATTACTTAAATATCTTCAATAATGTTTTTCAGGCTGCCTGGGAGAGCTGTAGTGATCCGTGATTTGAAGGAAAAGTTTGATTGTGGTGAGCTGGTTTCTCTGTCTAAGCTCGAGGCTGATGTTCACAGTGTGTCTTCGTTACTCAAACTATACCTTCGTGAGCTTCCCGAATCTATCATCCCTTGTAAACACTATCAAAAGTTTATGAATTTTGCTCTACGCTTTCTAGATGTCAAAGAGGATCCATTAAAAATGGAAGTGGTTGTCAGTTTAAAATCGTTCATGCCTCAACTACCTGTAGATAATTATAACATTTTGAAATATCTCTGTCGAATGTTGAACTCCGTAGGTCAGAAGAGTTCTGTAAACAAGATGTCGATGTTGAATATCGCCACCGTATTTGGACCGAACATTATTCGTCATATGGATGACAATCCCGAACTGTTCATGATGACCGCTGAGATTGCCCAACAGTTGGCATTCATGCTGATTAATTACTTTGATATTGTATTTGAGCTGGAGTATGACTCGGGCCCCACATCTCCAGAACCAGTCCCTGTCGAGGACTTGTTAAAACTCTCCCACAGTGATCAGAATCCTGTCCTCGGAGTGAACGTCCTCCCATCAGCAGAGTCCGAGCTGGCAGGGCTGCATATTGAAACTGATGATGTCTTCCTGCTAGCTGCTCCTAATGACAGTAAAACCTTTTTGCCTGGTGGTCAGTTTTCTCCAATGAACTCCCTCAACGGTCATGTTTCTGATGCAGCAGCTAAGCAGGTTGTTCTTCGACAAGACTCAGACAGTAGCACTGCTAGTCAGAGCGAGCCGCTCAAACGAAACAGTCCCAGATTCACGGAGGATGGCCGACCCATTCCACCAAAACGGAAGTCGAAGATCATTCGAGGTCGACCGGTTAGTGCTAACTGCCGACTGGGTAGCTGGAAAGGAAGCGACTCGAGCGTGACAACCACTCCCAACGTTAGTGTCGCAACGACACCAGAATCGCCCGGACCTTCATTTGAGAATGATGTAAGTAGTCTGCAAAAAGACAGATTGCTGCTCACAAAAGAGACTCAAACTGATGATAGTGGAGGGTTCGAAGAGAAGAACAGTGTACAGTATTTCACACAAGATGACATGCAGGCAAAGGAAAAAGAAATTTCAACATTAAAGGAGGATAAGCAAGCAAAGGAACAAGAAATTAAAGCTTTAAAGAATGACATGCAGGCAAAGGAACGAGATATTTCAACATTAAAGGAAGTTGTTGCTGGGCATAAAAACAAATACGACTCGACCGTGAAGGCGTTAAGAGCAGAGATCGACAATATGAAGGAAAAGTACGAAAAGCGCATCGAGACCTTAGAAGCTGTGTTCAAAACACAAAATTTAAAATATGAAGCAGAAAGTAATGGCCGAGCGGAAGCTGTGGAGACTGTCGTAAAGCTGAGAAATCAACTTCACCAGTACCAGATGCAGTATGGTGAATTACCATAGATGTAGTACCAGGCCTAGTATCTAAAACAAACCATGTTTTGATAATGAATGGGAATATATCTTTTTTTATGTTAATTTTTAAGACTTGAATCATGATGTGTGTCTTTTAGTTAGAGCACTGTTATTTTGTTCTCATATTTTAAAAATTATTATTAAATGCTTACTTATGATAACAGTTTAATTTTAAAACAGATTTGACTGTGGTACTGTGCAATAATTTTATTCTTTTATTACACGAAAGACAAATTAGAGCCAGACATTTAATTTTGTAAATTTGTTACACGAGTACTTACAAACATATAAAACATTTTAAGATGATACACCAGTTTGAATATGTAATGCAGTCTTCGCTAGGAAAGGCGAGTTATCACTCCTGCTTCCCTCCATTCTCGTCTGGAATGTTTTAGGCGAGTGGCATATTGATCACCTTGCAGTAAAATGTTAAAGGAATTTTATTTGAAACTTCATGTGATTGCTCGCCTGGTATCATTTAATGAGAGTGATCTTCAGCTCACCTTAACTTTGCTCATTGTGAAGACTGATTCTTTTGGTAAATGAATAGTGCTAGCAACTGGTGCATAAAATAAATGTTTTTAAGTGTTTCGTTAATCATTTCAAATTAAGCATTGATTATTTCAGTTTGTGCTAATTACTGACAAGTGAAATATTTTGTACCTCCGTGCCTTTGGAATTTTTAATTTACAAAAAAAATATTTTGTATTCACTAGTTACATTGTGCCATATTTGCAAGTGTTTTTACGAATAATCTAAGCAAACATTTTCATATCAGTGACATTCTTAAAAATATCAAATTTATATAAAAATTATATATATAATATATAATCACCACTTACAGAGAACACTTATTAAATGTGACTTATTAGAATATGAGATTTTAATATAACCACAGTATTAGAACATTTCATTTTTAAACATGTAATGAGTTGGCCATGTCATATATAATTTTTTATTATTTTACTTACTTGCTTTCATTTAGATTTCATTATCATTTTTTATGTGGGGTTTTTTTCACTGAATTATTTATTTAAAAAAAAAATTGACTTGCCATTAATTTTTAATTCTAATTAAAAGGATCATATCTAGAACAAAATTTTCTTCACCATCTCTGACATTCAACAATTTGTGAAAGACATGATTAGATGTTCACTAAAGCCAGCTGCACATGAGGGCTGATACCTTGTGTGTGAACAATTTTGCTGAGTGTTTTTCCTTGCCTGGTCGTGAGGAAAATATCTTTCGGGTTTTATATTTTTGGCCATGCTTGGCAAAAATGTCACCGTTTGCGGGCTATGTAAGCTCTCATCTGAATTGACCAACTGACCAATTGAATGCATTTATGAAGGTTTAACGACACTCCAGCATGAAAAATACATCGGCTACTGGGTGTCAGACTAAGATAAATGCAAAAATAAACTGACCAATGGAAACACGAAAAGTGCATCAAGAGTGACGTCATCATGAGAGTCGTAAGCAGACTAGCTCTGCATGTAGCATTGTAGTTCATTGCTTAATTGGGGGTGGGACATAGCCCAGTGGTAAAGCGTTCGCTTGATGTGTGGTCGGTCTAGGATCGATCCCCGTCAGTGGACCCATTAGGTTATTTCTCGCTCCAGCCTGTGCTCCACAACTGTTGTAACAAAGGCTGTGGTATGTACTATCCTGTCTGTGGAATGGTGCATATAAAAGATCTCTTGCTGCAAATAGAAAAGAGTAGACCATGTAGTGGCGACAGCGGGTTTCCTCTCTCAATATCTGTGTGGTCCTTAACCATATGTCTGATGCCATATAACCATAAATAAAATGTGTTGAGTGCGTCGTTATATGAAACATTTCCTTCCTTCGTCACTTAATTTTTGCCTTTACCATAGTTTAACACCCAATAGACAATGTATTTTTCATGCTGGGGTGTTGTTAAACATTCATTCATTCATTTGGTCAGCTGAAAGGTCTTGTCTGTGGTAGGCTTTATTCATTCATTTAAACTTATTTTCGTGCTCATATCCAATTACGGTTCAAATATACTTTCCTGGGCACACAGCTGTCTGCACTCTCTGTTCAGGACAGTGGGTTAGTGATTAGTAATAGAGAAGTCTGTTTAGTGGTCTTACACCTACCCGCTGAGCCGTTAAAACTCGCTTTAGGTGGGAGCCGTTATCTACCACCTTTATGTCCAATGACTTAACCATGACACCACGACACCACCGAGGCCGGTAGGTGGTAGGCTTTACATTTAAGTCTGCTTATATTACTGCTAAAGTAATGATGACATTTGGCTAATATTTTTTCCATCAAAAAGACTTATCAGAGCTTATTTTCCTACTGGTGTCTTGGAATCCGATTCCTGTAATATTCCCTCAAATTAAAATTGGTGAATGCAGTTAGGTTACTGTAATAAGAGTCTTAATAAACAAAAAGATTTTAGTTCAACCTTCAATGTTCAGGCAACATCAATTGGAAAATATTATTTCCATGTTTCATAATAATTATATTATTTATTAGCATCCAATTCTGAATTAATTAGTCACTAAGCACATAGTAAGAAATCCATGAAAAGAAAAACATTATTGTGATTTCTATGATGTAAAATTGATGTATTCTATATTGATTCTGGTGAAATTTGATTTTTAAAAAATAAGGCCTGCTAACTTATTAGATTGCCTAAAAAAAATTGTTGTTGCTTATAATTACCTTTGCCTGAGGTTGTGTGATTATTCCACCTCATTGGCCTTCTTTTTGTTTTAATTCTCCCTTTCCTAACCAGTGTTCCATGATTGGTATATCAAAGTGTGGTATGTGATGTCCTAGCCGGAATAGTGCATATAATAGATACTTTGCTACTGTTTAATACAGTTTGCCTATATCATGATTCTTACAGGGCTTGGACTGACTTGAAATTTTATTACCGTAATATATATTCTAGGCCAGGCAGAGTCTGGAATTTCAATATCTCCATAATAAAAGATCACCAGCTCTCTAAAATTTTCTTTAATTTAATATTGTTTTTAACCAACTGAAGAATTATAGAATAGTCCTAGCCATCAAACTTAACTTAGGATTCATGGAATTTCAAATTCCAAGCCAATCTGATGGCAACCAAACACACTATCCACAAAACGACTAGCCTGGAATGTTGTTCACTTGTGGCTTGGAATACCATGGAATTTTTTAGCTAGAGTGGGAACCCTGTCTGTAATATATCAGTGACAGATTTCATCTGTCACTATCTATACCAAGTATTGTAATGACAATATGTCATGTCATCTTGCCGTAATTTCCCCTCTGTTCATTGCCCATAATGGAAATATCTAAAAGTACGTAAAAGTATTTTTAAAAGTGTATGACATTATTAAAGTGGTACAGTATTAAAATGTACATACACTGAATATATTTTTAATTATAAGAGTGGTTGTATTCTGTATTAATTCATGTATAAAATATTATAATTGGAAGTATATATATTTTTTTCAGTATTTATTACAATTATTTGTTACAATTATTGCATCTATTTCAAGGTACAGTTCACAAGTCACTTATATATCAGTTTATTTTTTATTCAGTATTCAACAATTTTATTTGTTTTGGTATTTAATTTGTAAAATATGTACATATCTCATCTGTTTCCTATTAATCACTTCTGTAATCACCCCAAGCTTCTATATTGTTATCTGTTATTTACATACATATTGTTAAGGCATAATAATTATTGTCATTATTCTCTAAGTGTATCCTTATATGTACACTATACTTACACACTTATTAAAACCATGTTGTTATTTATAAGATGTATACAGTGGACTCTGTCTAAACCGAATTTAAAGGAGACTGATTAAATAATGTTTCACAGATTTCATGATTAGATTTTATCTTATGGCTTCTTGATTATGGTAGCCCCACTTCCATGGCTAGTGATATTCAATGTTGGGCTAGTAAATAACTACTATCTCCATGCCCATTAAAAAAAAAATTCAAATGCTGCATTTAAGTCTGTTTCATAAATGAATATCCTGACTCCACACACCCCCCCCCCCCCCCCCCCCCCCCCCCCCCCCCCCCCCCCCCCCCACCCCCCCCCCCCCCCCCCCCCCCTCCCCCCCCCCCCCACACCCCCCCCCCCCACCCCCCACCCCCCCCCCCCCCCCCCCCCAATATAATGGTTTTTAAGCTCTATTCCTGACTTTAGGTGACATATTCGATTATTCTTATTAGTAAAATTGTGTTTACTTAAAGTAGGGCTAGTGAATTTTTAATTGTATGTGGCTAGTATATTTTTCAATCACTGATCCCATGGCTAGTGGATTTTAAAAACATTTCTAGAAGATTTGTTATTATCACTGTACAGGACTTAGATTGTGCCAGTTTATAATACAGAAATCTGGATTGCACTGACTAGTCAATCAACCATTTGACATGCGCTTATATCCACCAGGTTTTATCAGCTATTTTTCTAAACTCCGATAATCAGCACCATTCCCCCAAGGCTATAACATTTTTTATTCCCAATTTTGGAGTAAGTAATTATCTTTTTTATTATTATAGAAAGATATAGTTTGAAAACAATACGTAATACTTGATAAACACTCCTTCCCTCCCCTATAACATTTCATAATGCAAAATAGATTTTTCAATTTGCATAAATACAAGTACACATATTGTATTACTTTTTTAAATTTTAACTTAGCTTAATGAGATGTTTTTGAACTGAAACAAAAAATTCTACATTAGAAAAAAACAAAAAAACGCTAAAATTCCAATGTCAGTTTGGACAAAGTCCACTGTATGAACAACTGGTATTGTTGCACAGCATTGTATGCATTGTTAGTAAATGAGGAGCTGTCTGTGTATGACATGATCAGATACTGATCCTGGTTCCAGTAAACTCCCAATCTTGTAAAAAAAAAAAAAAAAAATTCATCTTTTGATTTGAATGTAAAGCAGTTTTTATTAATTAATTTTTATTATTATTATTATTATTATTTTTTTTTTTTTTTTAATATATAAATATGTGTTTTTAATCATTAAGACCGGCCATGTACATGTATGTGTATCATTACATTGTTGAAATGGTGGGTAGAGTTTCAGCAAATTAACTTCCATTTAAAGATGGCCATTGTTTCTCTTTCTTTTCATTTTGTAACCAAACCTTTAATCTGGAGATACAAGATATTTTAACCACACAGATACATGAAAATGAAAATGCAAGTGGATCTTTATGAAAAAAAAACCCCAGACTTGTTAATGTCAATTTTGATTTTTGTTGTCATTGACATAGAAAGTTTTTTTTATATATATATTACACCAAAAAGGTTTATCAATTTTGTAAATGTGCTTAAATAAAACAAAACATGACTTTCAAAGTGAAATCAGACACTGGATTCAACTGTCATTTGTCAATGTAAGTAACAGGAGATTTTCAATACAAAATGAAATGTGTAACTGTCATGACATAGTGTGTAGCTTGTATTTTAAAGTACAATGCTGTAGTACCAAATTGCTGAACTTTTTTGTCTTAATGTTTATGTACATATACAGTTCTTGCATAATTGTCATTAAATAAAATGTTACTCATAGACAATGTACCTTGTAGCATCTACATAAAAAGCTAAACATAAATTGGATTAGTTTACAAAATGTACATCACTAGAGTTGTAATACTGGCTAACAGGTTTGCAGAGGTAGTCCAATTCAAAATGTATAAAAAGTTAAAGTTGCTTTTCTGATAAATTAATTATGAAACTTAATGATATTTTGTCCAATTTGAACTTCTGTTTATATTTGACACTTGACACCTTTGACTATATTTAAACAATATTCACTTCGCTCATGGTATTTTATTTACGGGATCAACTGTTGATTGTTATATGCAGACATTGCTCCATAAATGTGTTCAAATGATGCATGCTTTTTTATATCTTGGTTTGCTCAATATTTACTTTTTATATATTTGCATAATCTTGGTTTGGTAAATTTTGATTATAATGTAATATTTTTAAACATAAGATTTATTGTTAAATACTTTGGTGTGGTATCTTACATTACTCTACTTCTTGAGTTAAAGGGACTGTCCTGAATTTGCTACGGTTGTAACATGTTTACAACTAACAGATGTTTTTTGATGACTAAAATTACATATTAAAGATATTTTCCTGTTTAGAATATCACTATCCGTATAAACAAGTTCTTGGTTGTCATCCTAATGTTTGTAGTAGCCCGAAGCAAATTATACCTTCCAATAATTTCGAATGTATGAAAAGATATATAATACAAAGTGATATAAAAAGTGACTGCTAGAGGCATTGGTGTGGGACGTACCTCAGTGGTAAAGCACTCGTCTGATGACTAGATGTCAGAATTAGCAAATGTTTGACATCCAATAGCTGATTATTAATAAATCAATGTGCTCTAGTGGTGTCGTAAAACAAAACAAACTTTAACTTTAGCTGGAGACATTAGCACATGACTGCAAACACATTGGATATGACGTACATTCTAAACAAGAAAATATATTTAATATGTAATTTTAGTGGACAAAAAGGTTCTGTTAGACGGAAACATCTTACAATGGCTGCAAACTTAGGAAGTACTTTTTAAAAATGTTATTATTTAAGAATATAATTTGATACTTTTTGATGTTTATGGATTTACAGAACTATAGGAATGGGGTAACTTTTAAAATTATCATATTCAATTGTTACGATTCCAAGGTCTTAAAATTATATATACATGTATATGTATTATAATGTGTAAATTTATAACATACTCTATCAAATAACTGGTGCATTATATTCTTGAATTAATTTGCATATTTTTTAATAATACTGAACATTAGGGGCATTCTCATTCAAGAAAATTTTGACTTTCCATGAATGTCATGTCAAAAAACTATCACAATTAATGAACTGGTTTTTATTTTTGTTTTTAAACAAAATCTGCATATATTAATAAAAGGGAAAGGAAGGGAATGTTCAATGTCACCTCGGCACATTTTAAAGTAGGGCTTTTTTAATGTCAATGTAATCAATCCAAAGCTGTCATCATATACTAAAACAATATTTAATTGAAAATTAATTCAGAAGATGACTTTTGTAGTAGCCAGGGCCCATATTTTCGAAGCTATTTTACACTACGAAATTGTAAAACAATTGCATGTGACGTCATAGTCTATGATGGTTTTATTATTTCGTAACGCTAACATAGCTTTGAAAATCCCTAACCAGTATAATTTAGTTGTAGTCTTGTGTCTCCCTCTCTCTCTCTCTCTCTCTCTCTCTCTCTCTCTCTCTCTCTCTCTCTCTCTCTCTCTCTCTCTCTCTCTCTCTCTCTCTCTCTCTCTCTAATGTCACCATAGCCATACGTTAAAATATGCTGTGGTGGTGTTGAATAAAAATGTTTATCCATTTTTCATCCATAATTTTGACAAATGTTTCCTATTTCCTTTGTATATGTATATTATGCATTACAGGAAATGCTAATTAAATGTGGATCTTTGAGGTTATCAAAATAAGTTCATGACAACGATAAGTTTCATAAAATCCTGATGTACATATTCTCATGAATTACAAGCAATCGGATGACTGATCTCCATCATATTTACTTGATCAACAAAATAAATACATGTATTGTTGTTATATTGTCTCATTATTGTGATTGTCTAAAACAGAACATTTACACTTATTTTGTATTAACAGTAAGATATGTTCAAATCAAAATAGGCCTTAGCAGTCAAACTTTGTTCTTTCTCTTGTTGAGGGGACCAAATATAATAGTTATTGGTAAAAGTTAGAATAGTGGTTAATGGTTTGAAAATTGTCTGGGCCATATCTTTCTTATCATTTCATATAGGATCATCAAACCATGCATACAAGTACAACTTGGGATGGCGGTGTGTCACTTAGCATAACCAGGTCACTGCTACCTACTTTTACGCATTAATACACATTACAGGAAACCCTTGTCCGGGCCATAGGAATATCCAGGTCATAAGTACAACTTGAGATGGTGGTATGTAGGGTATCATAACTAGGTCACTGCAACCTACTTTTCACACCTTACTACACATTAAAGGAAATCGTCCAGACTATATCTTCCTTGTCAGTTCATATAGGATCATCAGACCTTGTATGCATGTACAACTTGGGATGGTGGTACCTGGTCACCACAACCTACTTTTGACGAGCATATCATGTACCTCATCGGTACACTTGTTAAGATTATTAATGGTCTCTTCTAAATATTTATTTTCATTTTTAGAAGGGATCCATTCTGTACTGTTTTGAACAGGTCGTACTTTATCATCGTCCTGCTTGGTCTCTTCAAAGAACCTCTCGCCCTGTCTGGAAAATTATTTAAAAGGAAGGAAATTTTTATTTAATGACACACTTACACATTTTATTTACGGTTATATGGCATTGGACTAATAGACTCCCATCATATGCGGTCATGTGAGATAGAAAAGTACACCCTCGGTGGTGGACATTTCCACCACCGAAGGTGTACTTTTTCTATCCCACATGACCGCATATGATGTCTTTTTCTCCCATCGTTTCCATTAAAAAAACATTATTTTACACGAACAAACAGATGGCTGAAACAGTAACTTCTTTATTTGACTGTTTTATCATAAATAAACTTCACTATCACATTTGCTGCGTCTGTTTCATGTGTTAAATAAAATTTAACACTACAAATTAACAAGATAGCTTTTATAATGAAGGTTTTAATAACAAAATATCAATCTAAAATTAACCAACTTGCATTTATATGATGTCATATATTACCAAGGCTGTAATACTCCCCATGTTAAATTCAATGACGTCATAGCCTATGCAAGACTATAAGACTCCATCATATACGATCATGTGGGATAGAAAAAGTACACCCAAGGTGGTGAAAATTTTGACCTGGGACGAGGCTTGCCAAGTCCCATGGTCAAAATTTTCACCACCGAGGGTGTACTTTTTCTATCCCACATGACCACATATGATGGGAGTTTTTTTCTCTAATTCATTCGGTAAATAAACCATTATTTTACACGAACAAAGATGGCTGAACAATTTACTTTTTTATTTGACCATTTTATCATAAATAAACTGCACTATCGTATTTACCGTGTTTTTTTCACGTGTTAATTAATATTTAACACTACAAATTAACAAGATACATGTAGCTTTTAAAATGAAGGTTTTAATAACAAAATATTAATTTAAAACTGTGTCTAATGACCTCATGTCATCGCCTCACATTAATATGATGTCATATATTACCACCGACGTCATGTTAAACGCAAACGCGTGATATCCCATGTAAGATGGCTTTCTTTCATGGGATAGCTCTGTTCCATATACCTGAGAATGAGAGAAAGATTTATTCTGCATAGGTTGACGTCATCAAATGAGTCTGTCTTGCATGGCTAGGAATGGGAGAAATATGGTTAAGGACCACACAGATATAGAGAGAGGAAACCCGCTGTCGCCACTTCATTGACTACTCTTTTCGATTAGCAGCAAGGGATCTTTTATATGCACCATCCCACAGACAGGATAGCATGGCCTTTGTTACACCAGTTGTGGAGCACTGGCTGGAATGAGAAATAGCCCATTGTGGGAAAAATTATTTAATGTCTGCTTGTAGCTCAGTGTTGTTTCCTTTAGGAGTAGATGTGAATTTTAAACCTACCGGTACCTTTAATAACTGAACTTCATCTTTTAATAATTCTTTTTTGGATGCATTTCTTTATTTAATTTGTTTAATGAACCTATTTCAAGTGTGTCTGCGTTTCTTTCCTCTTCTTTGCCACCAGGAACATTTGGCCAAAACTTAAAAAAAACTGCATGATGCTACTTCCAAAGTAGGTGGGGTGGGACATAGCCCAGTGGTACAGCGCTTGCTTGATGCACGGTCGGTTTGGGATCGATCCCCATCGGTGGGCCCATTGGGCTATTTCTCGCTCCAGCCAGTGCACCACAACTGGTACATCGTGGTATGTGCTATCCTGTCTATGGGATGGTGCATATAAAAGATTCCTTGAAAAGCGTAGCCCATGAAGTGGTGACAGCGGGTTTCCTCCCTTAATATCTGTGGTCCTTAACCATATGTTCGACGCCATATAACCATAAATAAAATGTATTAAGTGCGTTGTTAAATAAAACATTTCTTTCCTTTCCTTTCCAAAGTAGGTTACCCCGTTTCGATAAATTACGCATTTGCTTTCGTACCTGATGTTATTGTTTGTTCATGTTGGGCACTTATATGAGCAGACTGCCTATACTGCTTCGAAAGGTTTATTTATATTCCTTCCTCCTGAGATCTAGTTTGGTATCAGAGCTTCTATTTCTTACGTTTCTTTTCGTACCTAATGTTATTACTTCTTTGTTCCTGTTGGGCAGTTACGGGAGCAGACTGTTTACATTGCCTGCATGGGTTTCTTCTGCTACTTGTATGTGTTCCCTCCTCCTGAGATCTAGTATGGGTATCAGAGCTTCTGTTTGTTACCATTTCACTAAATAGGCTAGGCCTCTGTACGTTTTTCCTTGTATCACTGGTTTCTTTTCCTATTCCCAGTGGTAAAGCGTTTGCCTGATGCATAGTCACTTTAGGATCATTGGGCAATTTCTCATTTCAGCCAGTGCATCACGACAGGTATATCTAAGGCCGTGGTATGTGCTATTCTATCTGTGGGGTGGTGCATAGAAAAGATCACTTGCTACTGATGTACAAATTTAGCTAGGTTCCTCTCTTAAGACTATATATCAGAATTACCAAATGTTTGACATCCAATAGCCAATGATTAATAAATAAAATGTTCTCTTGAAGTGTTGTTAAACAAAACAAACTTTTCTGTGTTTTATTTCTATACGAGCGTATATACCCATTTGGGTAGTTTTTTCCTTCGACTTAAATAGTTGAATCAAATTTCTGCTCATACCCATCAAGCCATAATTGCTTTTCCATCCATGTATCAAAAGATCTTTTCTCTTCATTGTTTTGTTTCATTAGTCCAAAGTTCTCTTAAAATGTCACATATTATATGCTCTGAATTATTTTTGTCATAAAATATCCTTCATACCTCTTAGATTTGTTCTTCACAATTTCAGCTTCTGATCTGTAAAGTGCTCTATACTTTCTCATTTTTTTGTCCTCTTTCTCCCCTAGAATTTCATATGGATGAACTTTTCTTGGCATTATGTTGTTTTTTGGAGTTTTTTTAACAAGCCAGGATTTATACATGTAAACCATCTGATGATAATGAAGCACTCGTGGTTTAATATTTCAATATGTCTGTGGTTTTTCTTTTTTCTTTCTTTGTTATATATTCTGGCACACGTTTTTTCTTTATACACACGCACACACACACACACACATGCAGAGGCATACAGTTTTAAAAACAATTTAGAATCAACTCAGGTCGTATTAAAATAGTTCCTAATAACATGGAGAATTATGAGCAACATTCTTGTTAACTGTCGCAGTAAAGTAAAAAAATATTCATTCAAATCCATATTTAGATTGCCTTTTAAAGCAAACAGATACTCTAGCTCCTCCACCTTCAGAATTGGGGCCCCCTCCACTTCCGACACCTACTGGACTATTACAGCAGTTGAGATAATGATGTTTGACTGTTTAAAATTGTATTTTTGCAACTTTGTCACATAACTGTGCCTCTAGAATTTCACTACTATTGATGATCTTTCTTCCACCCATGGTATGAACTTTCTAATGTTGCATACTATTGAGTAATACTTTTATCAAAATGATATTTTATGAGAGAGAAATTATATTTTCTATCGACATTGTCATTGTTTCTAAATACATTTATATTAAAATTTTGCAGTTTATGAAGTAAATAATAATTCTTGTTACAGTATTTAAAATGTGTGTGTGTGTGTGTGTGTGTGTGTGTGTGTGTGTGTGTGTGTGTGTGTTATCGTCTATGTGTATGCAAAGCACATGCACGTACATCAGAATTATATATCTTTACCAGTAACTTTCAGTTGTCAGTCAAAGATTGTGTATTAATGGGATGCTAGTCTGATTTCTTAATATCAGTGGTAAAATATACTTAGAAACATACAGTACTTACATGTAAGAACAACATTTTAAAAATTAATCAGTAGAAGACATTAATACCCAAACACTGTTTTATTTCTAATGATGAAAAAAAAAAAAAGTTGTAGAAAATATGAAAGTTAACATGTTATGTTACATTTTGAGTGAAATAATGTTCTCAAGTTTTACCAAAAGACTACTGAGACATATTAATAAAGAATATAAACCTGTTAGTAAATGTTTAAATGTTAATTTAATATGGGGCTTTTTTTCCATCTATTTTTATTAGCTGTCCAGTACTTTGGCTAGTCCATTAGTTTAAGGTAAATATACTTGGTGAAAAGTAAGGTTAAATATTTAAGAACTAGGAAAATTATCAAAGTTTTCTTATTACTTCAGACAATTTTTATTATGTTAGTTGACACCTTCTTTGTGTGCAGTATATGAAAATAAAAAACAGACTGATGAAAGCTAGATTGCACTAGGTGAACATAATAGTAATTAATTGAATAAAATCCATACTTTTTTATCCGTCCGAAAGTATAATAAATGTGTAAAACATTTTCTGTTTTATGGTGGAATAAAAGTATGCCAGGTGGTCAAAACTATTGTAATAGAATGTTTAGTTTTTCACTGTATTTCTTTGAAGTCTATGTCTAGAAATATCATTCAGTTAAAAAAATTAACTATATGAAAAACAACAGAAAAACATTGGATTTCAAATAATAAAAAAAGTTGTAGTGGAAATGAAAAAAAAAAACCCATTTTACATGTGCATACAATTTGGCTTCCCTGAACAAATATATGACATTGATTTATCAATATCTTCACTCTGGGTAAATTTTTCAAGTTAGTTTTAAAAGCCTAAATACACATTATTGCAGAGTGAAGCTGATTTTTTAGTATGTTGTCCTGTAAACCTTAAAAAAAATTCAATGCAATGTGGAAAAAAATCTGATGCAGATTTTTTGTAGTATATTACATAATATATCATAATACTATATATAATATAGATTATTACTGTATAGTGCTTATTCTAGAACTGAATGTTATTTTATTTTTCTGCTTTTAAAGAAACACAGTGGGATTATTTTACTGTACAATACATTTACAATGTAGTTGCCTTGTGTAATTAAAATACATGAAATCATGGAATTTGCAAATTTCATTTCCCAGGCCTGGAAAATCATGGAATTTTCATTTGGGTTATGAACAGTCCTGAAAATTTTGATTTGAGGTGTAAAAAGTTATGGAAAATTAAAATCAGTCCGTATGTTTGACTGCTTGACATTGTGCAAGAAAATAGCAGTTTGCATCAAAACTGTTGAATAATAATAATTATAATTATTAGATTATGTACACAATCTATTAAAAATCTTGAAATTCTCAAAGAGATCATTAAGGAAAATGCTTTTTTGAAGTCATGGAAAGTCATCCAATAAAGTGCTGTATATAAATGTTTCACAAGTACATGTAGGTATACCACTGGTTTACATAAACCATATAAGAAGATTTAATCCATTTTGGGATAAGCCATTATGCCTGTAACCTTGCATAATGTATCATACTGCCAATGAAGTATTCTTAAAGTAATTAATCATAATTTGTTAATTAATAATATTATAATAATGGATATATGTATGACTTAATGCTTTGTTCAGAAACCACCCAATTCAGATATACCTCAGCTTGTTTTACTTTTTTGTTTTCAGTATCAACAGCCATCGTATGTCCTTTCCTGTGTGTGGGGAAAATGCATAATTTTATCAATAGTCATGGTATGTGCTATCCTGTCTATGGAAATTGCATATTAGTAACAATGGCCATTGTATGTCCTTTCCTGTATGTGGTGGAGGTGCATTTTAGTATCAATGGCTATGGTATGTGCTATCCTGTGTGAGGAAAGTGCATATTACTATCAATAGCCATGGTATGTGCTATCCTGTCTAGGAATATTGTGCATTAGTATCAGTAGCTATAGTATGTGCTATCTTGTGGTGACAGTGGTTTTACTCATAAAACTGAGCATATTAACATCTCTCCTGCACATGCTTGAAGCACTAAACAATTATAAAACGTATACATGTTTCAGTGTAGATCAGAGTTGTACGTCCCTCTTATCTCGGTTATCTGTATACATGTATCATCAAGACACATTGAGAATACCTAAGGTGAACATTTCTGGCAGTGGGCCAGCTTGACCAGTGCAAAGAGATTTGACTAGTTGACTGTTGAATACAAAGTGGTTGCTATAGTCCATGCATACTGTTAATCCGTTCTATAGAATATGCAAGCTCAAATGACCATGACATATTTGTGGATTTTACGTGCAAGCTGTAGCTAGCAGTCATTTCTAACAGCCATAGCACTTCCATTTGTTTGAACTAGCTTCAAGCTCCATTGTATGTTTTTTTCTTGCTATGCTGACTTCAAAAGTGTTATTACAGCACAGAGTATGTTAATGAAGAAAATTGAGTTTAATAGTTTTTGTATGCCAAATGAATATAATTATGTGGGTTTGAATTTTAAACTTTTAAAAAGCTAATGCACATCTGTGTGCATGTATATCTCTATGGAGTGTGGGTTATGTTATTGGAATGAATACATTATATTAAGATTGTCCTTATAATTATGATGTCATTATTAATTATATTACATATAATAAATATATAAAACTTGTTGATTAATCTATCCAACTTACTGTATATGTTAATCTGTTAATTAAAGGGACAGACCCTAGTTTCAACCCATGAAACTTAACACTAAGTTTAGTTAATCTACAAACCTGTAACACATTTGGATAAAGTTACAACTGAGTGAAACATGAGTCTGTGACTTTAAAATGGTGAAATACCCTCGAAAAATAGACTAAAACTCGACTCCATGAATGTTACTTCTCAGACGCACATGCGTTTTTAAAAATATGAGAAATGCATTTTGTGATATTAAAAACACCAGGATGACCAATGTACGAATGTACGGAAATTGATAATCTAAACAATAAAATCTAAGTAAAGTATGATTTAAGTTATCAAAAACGGTTATAATAGTCAAAAATATGCGTTAGTGTTTAAAAACTAGGGCATGTCCCTTTAATGTTTAATATCATGTCAAAAGTTTGAAAATTTATTTTCTTAGTAATTACATGTGTAATTACATACATGTATATGCATCCACTACAGACCATTTTTGTTCATGCAAAATGAAATCATATATGATTGCACTGTGTGCAGTACCCTCTCCCATGGATATTCTTTTGAGCCCTGTTCCACAATGCTATCTTAGCTTTAAGATCTCCTTCATAAAATTTGGCCCATGGGCCAGTTCCATGAAGCATCCTAATCTAAGGTGCATAACTACCATATGCACTTAAGGTGATCTGATTAGGCTGCCTGTTGTCTGTTGTACTTGCCGAGTGTGCGAACCCTTTCTTCTCCACATCAGAACATGTGGTCAAGACAGGCATGCGCTACAACAGCTTGCTCTGAACGTGCATGTTAAATTATTTCCTTCCATCCTTCCTTGCAATACCCTACAATGAGATTTTGTTGCATGCAACTGAAAAGCATCTATCAAAATTGTTTGATTTTATTGCATGCAATTGCACTTAATATGTTGTCTTGAGCCTGCTGCATACCTGTGTAACAATGCACAATTTTAGTTGCATGCAACCAGCCTACTTGCAACGGCATGCAAAGGTCTGCAGTGGCCTCATGGATAAGTGCATTAAATTGAAAATAGCACTAATAAAATAATTTTAGCTACCAATGAGAGGCAAAACAGTAATCACATGATAACCAAAATAGCAACCTTCAGTAACAATTGCTTACCTGCATTAGTCATTGATAGCCAAACTTGGGATGATCACACCACATAAAAGTGTCCCTCCCCCCCCCCCCATCTCTCTCTCTCCCTATCGCTATCTCCCCCTCTCTCTCTTTCTGTGTGTGTCTCTTTCTTTTGTTTAGAACACACATCCTCTATCTTTATCAAAGCCCTAAAAATGTCAGAAATTATCTTTAACCCCAAGAAGTAATTCATCCAACATTTAGATCAGTCGTGGAAAAAACCTTCACCTCCACTGATAATGTCAATGTGAAGAATAAGCAGTGATCAATACAAAATTAGAGTAAGCATTGTTTGTCAGGTGACAAGAAAGAAATTTAATGCAATTGTGTAGTTTAAATTTGCATGCAACAAAAGTGAAAAAGTTTGCAACAACACTGCCAAAGTCTGTAATAAAAAATTTTATCACTTCAGTATTGAAGCTGGGCATTTTCTCATATTTGTTTAGACAAAATGTGTTTATTATTCATCTACAGCTAAAGGGTCCAGATTAAGTATTGTTGAGTCAGTACAAAAAGCTGAGCATTGCGTCAAGTCGTCTAGGTTTTTTGGTTAGAAAGTTGTGAGCAAGGAGTAGTAAAGGCTTTTCGTTATTTAGCATGGTACATTTGCTCTTCCCTTTGTAGTTACAACGATGCTAATTTGTATTGAGATGTTTTCTTTTATATATCAAATGTGTTTTTACAAAACTTATTGACTTCATGTATATACCACTGGTTTATATCAACCATATAAAGAGCTTTTAATCCATTTTGGGATTTTTTTCCAGACAGCCACTGGCAAGGTCAGAGGTTGTGCCCAGGTTGGATGTGCTTCAACCTTCATCTGATGTGGATGCTGATAACCTATTAACGTGCTGCTATCTTCGAAAGGTTCAGGCACATCCTCCCTGGGCCGGACCTCTGACACCACCAGTGACCGAGTCTAGGGGCGGTTCATTGGATATAGGCATACAAATAATCTTTCCTAACTTATCCATTTTGGGATAACCACTTTACATGCAATTTATGTAGGCTTGGACAAATTTTGTAGACACTTGAGACTAGTACTTAGAGGCATGCAACTGAAACAGAGATTTATTATACATGCATGCTTATAAACAGCTTCTTTTAAAATAGATTGTTACTTAAATATATAGCTTCTTTTAAAATTATTGTTGCTCACCCATATGCTTCCATTTGTTCACTGTTGTTACATTTTGAAGATAAATTTTGAATAATAGTATTCAATAAATTTACAGTATACATTCTGTGTATAGTTTTTTTTTAATTTTAAAGGTTATAACATACCATTACCGATACTAGCTTTTTAATAAGTTAAGAAATTCAGTTTGATTATATTTGTTTATAATCGTGATGATACCACTTCAGCAATTGGTAATTTACATTTGATTTAGTTTTAGCAAGGGCAAATGAGGTTATTTATGGGGGATTTGTCAGCTGTCCGCATATCTGATCGTATAAACCGATTTATTTGGCTTAGCCACTGTGCTCAATTAAATCCCAATAGCCAACTAGTCACAAACCAAGGTGACAAATCTTATTACTGGTCATTTATCATTCTGTTTACTAGTATCTTTGTACTACTTTCTGAAAAGATCTCGGTCATCTAATAACAAGTGGAGCAGGACGTAGCCCAGTGGTAAAGTGTTCGCTTGATGTGCGGTCGGTCCAGGATTGATCCCCATCGGTAGACACTTGAGCTTGATTAGTGACTCGACTACTCAACTGCTCGACTTTAGGAGAGAGGGGGAAGGGGTCCTCTATTTGGTTTTGTCAACGAAGTGAAAATCTCTTATTCGGCTTAATTATAATTCGCATTTAAACAGTCTGTACCACTCAGGGGTGGGGTAAAATAAAACTGTTAATCGGTCCCGCTTGATGTCATCATTAACGGATGGGGGGGGGGGGGGGGGGGGAATAAAAAAAAAACTTTTTTTTTATCACCTCATTGGAAAAGTGGAAACCTTTTGTTAATTTTAAAATCCTTTATAATTATTGGATAGACTACATTGAACAGTCAACAATAAATACATTTATCGATTATTTCAGTATATTTTATGCTATTTCAAGCAGTTTGTATTGCACACAAATCTCTTGCTTCGGACTAGGACACTCGACCCAACAAAGCTCTGTACATGGGTGTTGATTGTAACCAGTTGCAAACTCTGGGTCCTTTGTTTTAATTGGAGTGTAATACCTTGATGGCTCTCTCACCAGAATGGTGTTATTGTTAACGTCTGTTTAATCTCTTGACCGGCTCAGCAACTTTGACAAAATTAATGTCTAGCCTAGTGGCTGTGGATTGACACTACTGTAGGTCCGACTTCAGTGGCTGACGATATATACTTAGGCAGACTTCAAAATCACAGACGTCTTGCCACTAGCCATATTGACTATTATTTATTTATTATTTTAAATCATGCATGAGATACCGATGTCTGGGCAGGCCGGTCCACTTGACGGATAAGAATTTGTTCCAATAATAGAAATGGACAGGTGCTTCGGACCGACAAGAATGACAAAAGTGGGACCGGCAAACACACGTTTTTAAAAAATAATTTCAGTCTCAGAGATCGAGAATCGGTCCCAGACCGGGAGAAAAGGGCTTTTCCCCACCCCTGGTACCACTATAGTGTGGATTTTTTTTTTTCAGTGGAATTTTTGTTTTACACAATCGCATTCTGATGCAGGAGAGTGTCGGCCACTGATCTGTGTATTCACACGGTCAATCTGAGCTAGCCCTAGCCTTTAGACCGTTGTTGAAAATAATTCTGTTTCAGGAATTATTTTGCAGGTGGTGGGAGACTAACCAGAAAAGGGCAAATGGAACAACACGTCAAAAATAATAATTAATAATCCACTTTTGTGACTGTTTAGTGTGTGTCACTATATTAATATTTATCATTATTAACAAGGGGTCTAACCGTCCTGCTTCAAAATTATTTGCTTAATTTTAATATTTAAACGGGCGGATTATATCCGGCTAAAAAAAACAAACAAACACGTAGATAACCTGTAAAATTTATAATTTCAAATTATAAACATTTACATATTGTTTCGGACCCTCCACCCCCACCTAAAGCATAATCCGACCCTGGACAAAGTGATCCGCAACTGGCGTAAGTACGCCAGCTCGAACAACACTGTTTTTGGTACCAAATGTTTACCTAATAGGGCCTCCACGAGTCCAAAATATGGGACTAGAGTACTCGAGGGTCAAACTCGACCCGGACCCGAGTACCCGAAACTTACACTAGATGATGATGAGATTAAAGAATAAAGTTAAATAGAATTATGCATTTTAATTCCTAGGATGAACATGGATGCCAAATCATGTCATTGTATTGCATTTAGAAACCGGTTGATATATTTAGTGTTATGATGGATGGACAGCCAGTTTAAAAAAAGAAACTAGCGCATGATCTTATAATTATTGTGTCACTTATATCGTTGATTATCTAATCCTGAAATTATTGTCCTACATTGCCAGTGTATTAAATTGATTCCACCTTGTACTTGTACTAGAGTCCTGTGAACGGACTCTCGTCTTGATCGCGCCCCCGGTTGGCGTTTGGCAGGCCATCGGTCTACAGGCTAGGTACTGGGTTCGGATCCCAGTCGAGGCATGGGATTTTTAATCCAGATTCACCGACTCCAAACCCTGAGTGAGTGCTCCGCAAGGCTCAATGGGTAGGTGTAAACCACTTGCACCGACCAGTGATCCATAACTGGTTCAACAAAGGCCATGGTTTGTGCTATCCTGCCTGTGGGAAGCGCAAATAAAAGATCCCTTGCTGCCTGTCGTAAAAAGAGTAGCCTATGTGGCGACAGCGGGTTTCCTCTAAAAACAGTGTCAAAAATGACCATATGTTTGACGTCCAATAGCCGATGATAAGATAAAAAATCAATGTGCTCTAGTGGCGTCGTTAAATAAAACAAACTTTACTTTTGCTACTCGACCCGTGCCCGAGTACTCGTGGAGACCCTATTACCTAAATTTACATTTTATATCACTGTTTATTTATATGGTTGATTATCTTTATTACCAAGAATTTCTTTTAAAGTCATACGCGCGCATGTTGACAGAATTCACTATTTTGTTTGAAGTGATCCGGAACTGGCGCTTCACCTGTATTCTTCAAAGTTCAAGTGATGAACAAACATCAATTTTATGGATACTAGAATGAGTTTCTTGGAGTGCTATAATGTCATATTTCCTCAAATATGCTTGGATCTCAGGGTTTTCCAGTTTTTTTTGCAAGTCCATCAATATTCCAAGACAAAAATGACATTAATTCATGATACATATCTATGCTAGCTGGTTACAAATATAATATACAATGAAAGACATGCTATGGTGAAGGTCAGCGGATGTGACGTGAAACAAAAGAAACCATGACAACGAGACCGGAAGTGGGTATAATAGCCTATCACACACACACACACACACACACACACACATTTTTGTTAAAACTTTAACTTCTTTAATACATAGGGGCCCAGTTGCCTTTTGTATTCGCTTTTCATATAGGCTAAAAGCCTCTACTTGAAAGTTTTGGCGATTCTAATAAAACGTTTTGTTTAATTATAATTTTAGTATTATTCTTGTTACAGCTATAAAGGTTGATGTACAAAATTGAAAATAACTAAACTCATTCTGGAGGGTTGGTGGCCCTTAAAAGGGCCGATGGCGGGTGACTAGCGATACCAGTAGTATTTCATATAGGTGACATCAGCACAGCAAATTACCCAGCAAAGCTTGCACCAAATGTTGCGAGCCTTGCGTGTTTCCTTGACTTCAATTTCATCAAAACAATCAAAATTTAAAAATTTTGATGGACCTGGAACGGGGTCGTCCGGCTTCGAAGAAACCGCCCGTTCCGGCTTCGATGAAACCTTCGGCATTGGATTGACACGATTCTTCCGACTGAAGAACCTAGAAATTTTCCGCACTGACATATCTTGAGATTTGGAATAAATACAGATAACGTAATTGTTTCAGCACCGTCTTTATATACTGGTCGTGCGGACGTAACAGAAGCACATCTGTCGAGTTCTAAAGACGTCTTGTCGTTGATTAATAACTGTGTTTTTGCGTCTCAGATTATATTATTTAAAACTTTATTGACATCATGTTAGCTCCGAAAAAATATTAAAAATAGTTTCCCAATAGCTTTCTCTTTGTTGTCTTATTTTGAAAGATTATAATGAAACGTATTTAAAAGAGTAATATTGCTGATAACTTTTTTTATAAGCATCTTGTCATCATTATTATAATTGCCAGAATTATTAATCTACAAACAAGCGAAGCTTTTCGCGACCCACGGGTTCACCAGGACTCTGCAGGATACTAATTGGTAATAATACTCTGTTTTATTACGAATCCAGTGTTGTAGTTGACCCATTTTAAAGGGCGCTTCACATTGGTTTGGGCACACACGCACACACATCTCGTATCCTCCGGAGTTGGGCCCTTCCGCACCACTATACCAACCCATGTCGACTGGACTATACCCTAGTCTGATACTCCTTTCAGACTGATACTCTCTGTATTTACACTTCAACGTCTATCGACTGTCAATCTAGGGGTTTTCTTGACGGGATGCAACCCATCTCGTCCCTTTAAGCTGTGCACCCAAACGGCCTTAACGAGGGCCACTCGTGTGGACATATCGATCGGACTTAGAATAAATTTCAGCACAGCACTACACCTTCAACGTCTATCGACTGTCAATCTAGGGGTTTTCTTGACGGGATGCAACCCATCTCGTCCCTTTAAGCTGTGCACCCAAACGGCCTTAACGAGGCCACTCGTGTGGACATATCGATCGGACTTTAAACTTTTAGATCTGCGTTCAAAATTTTATGTCGAAATTACTTCTTTTTTAAAAATATTATTAAATAGTCCAATCCTCTCTTCTTTCTCTTATTTAATTTTGGACAGTAAATTCTGCCCATTTTCAACCCCCCCCCCCCCCCCCCTCCCTCCATCCCGAGTCAGGCCACCGATCTTATCGGAGGTCGGACTACGGGATGGGCGTGTTCGAAACCCTAGTGGTATATGGGCACGTTAAACTAGTTATCATCATTATCAACATATAAAAGATTCCTTGCTGCTAATTGAAAAAAAGTAGCCCATGAAGTGGCGACAGCGGGTTTCCTCTCTCAATTCTATGTGGTCCTTAACCATATGTTCAACGCCATATAACCGTAAATAAAATGTGTTGAGTGTGTTGTAAAGTAAAACATTTCCTTTTAATAACAAGTCTTACTTGAAAGAAATGTTTTAACAGACTGAGCTACTAAAGAGACGCCTCTTGTCGGTCCGGTCCGACCCCACGTCATATATTTCACTTCTGTCCCGGGACAAGCCCCTAGCTATCCAGAGACAGGCCCCGGGACGGACATGCTCGAAACTCTAGTGGTATATGAGCATGTAAAAAGGTATTCGCACTCGCACTATATTTCACTTTTTAATGATTTTAGCAGGCAGCTTTTGTTGTTATTTTATTGTTATTTTTAAATGTGTCTTTTAATAATTTGGCTGCATGTCTAAGTATCGTATGTAATGAAAAAGAGCCTGCAATGAAAAACAGTAAAAATATGGATCCATTCAGAATTGAAGTTATTTTTTCTTTTTCGTTTTTAAATTTCAAATCAAGGTCTGCTTATCGGGTATTTTACAATTGGTTAGAAATTAAAACCAAGAATATTTTTAATGTATGGTCATAGAAAGGTGTGGTATGTATAAAATGACTAATTGATATGGAAATGCTATCTTAATATCGAGGGCTTCGAAAAATAAACTTTATTTACTCATCAAACTTATTTTGACTGAATACATGCAGGTCTACTTGTAACAACATCGCCACAATTTATAAATTAAATTGTTATATTATGCATGAGAGCTATTATAAGTGGGTGAATCTTAATAAATTGCTTGTATCCATGATTTCCAGATCAAATGGAAGACCGTATATTTTAATGGCTTCAATATATATAAAGTTTGTTTTGTTTAATGACACCACTAGAGCACATTGATTTATTCAGCATTGGCTATTGGATGTCAGATATTTTGTAATTCTAGCAAGTGTTAACGAGGAAACCTGCTACATTTTTCCATTAGTAGCAAAATATGTTTTATATGCACCATCCCCCAGAGAGGATTGCACATACCATGCCATTTTATATACCAGTCGTGGTGCACTGGCCTGGAACGAGAAATAGCCTAATTGGCCCACTGCCGGGAATCGATTCCAGATCGACCGCACATCAGATAAGCGCTTTATCACTGGGCAATATCCTACCCCATCAATATATACTAGTAGTCTTTTACTTTAACATCAACATGTGTTTTCTGTCCATTTCAGAAGTACAGTTTTTTTTTAATCTTAAAATACATGTAGCAACAAGCACCCTGCCCACAATTTAACTCCCTTATAAGAAGCTTATGGCTTTCATTTTCGTTATTAATATATTTATTGCACTTCATGAATTTGTTATATAGCGTATTCTGTTACATTTGAAGTAACAACAAGTGATATTGCTACACTATTTAATGTTTTTCTTTTAATTTTATGAACATACACCAGTTGTATATTTTTGAAACGATTTTTCGTAGATAACGTTTGGTAGTAATAATTCTTGCAGATTGTGGAAATTTCCACATTATTTTTACTAGCATGTTAATCACAAACTTAAAAAAAAAAGTGTATAAAATATTTACATCTTCAGTATTAATTTGAAGTGACCAAAAAATATTACCCACTTTAATTTCAAAACCCTCTACGTTGACCCAAACCAACGTTAAAGACGATCGTATTAAAAAAAAAAAAACGGGGTGAAGTCATTCAGGTTAATTATTATATTTGCATTACAGAACGTCTGTTAGTGTGAGCGGAGTCAATATAAAGTTTAAAACGTATAAAGAATTACAAAAAAACACACACCAAAACCCAAACTTTTAAGCATGTTACACCAGGCGCGTGCGCGGGGGGTGGGGTGGGGGGTGGGTGTCGAAACCCCCCCTGCTCAAGGCGAATTTTTTTTTCATATCCCGATTTTTTACATTCCTGTGAATGGATATGGAAGTACCGAGATGTTATCGGGCTTCGCCAGACACCTCGACCCCCCCCCCCCCCGCAAAATTTCCTGCGCACGCCCCTGTACACATACACATAGACTGTAATACTAGACCAATATTATTGCTAAACATAATTTACGGTATTACGTAACATGAGTACAACAGAATCAGTATAAAACTTATAAACTTATTGGGGACTATTTCATTCATTGTTGCTGTGTTTTGTTTTGTTTTTTAATATTATTTTAAAAACATTTTCAGTATTGAAAATTAATTTTGAAAAGCAGGTACAGCCTTTCATAGGCGAAAACCTTGGACTTTTTGTTAAGGCTAAGACTTTGCCTGTCCATGATTTTATATTTTTCACAATCTGATTAAAGTCAGCTCCACTGGTTCATAACTAGACCAGTAGAGCTGATTTTAATCACTGTATTTTTCGCTTCCTTCAATATATACATGTATATATAATCGGCCTGTCAGTTTCAATATTGGTTGAACCCATTAGACGAAAAAGCAAATTACTGCAATGAAAATAAATGGCAAATTTAACAATAGTGAATGTCATCGTCATTGTTCTATCTGTATGCAGGCAACAAAGCATGTCTTTTAGTCTGCCGATAAACAACCACAATACTGCATTAGTCCGAATCAGAACACGAATGGCTGCCCCTGCGTTTTCCGTGATGTTTCTTTTTCCCGTGATGACCTTTGTGCCCTTTTCCTGAACCTGGTCTGCTCGACCCACACACCTTTCCGAATCCACCGCAACCTCCACCTTTACCACCGCTTTTAAAAAACCCTGTTTAAAATAAATAAACAAG
Organism: Gigantopelta aegis; assembly: GCF_016097555.1. NCBI lineage: Eukaryota > Metazoa > Mollusca > Gastropoda > Neomphalida > Peltospiridae > Gigantopelta > Gigantopelta aegis. The sequence goes on from NC_054706.1 coordinate 52,408,682, forward strand.
TAATTAGAACTTTGATAAATTTTATTGACTATTTATGATACTATTGTTTCTATTTATTGTTATTATTTTTAATTTCTCTACTCTCAGCCTTTCTTCCGTAAGAAAATATCCTGGACTTCATATCGTTTTTTAACCCCTCGCCCTCTTTTTTTCCACCCAAGCATTTTGTTATGGAAGCTTTTTGGTTCCAATAAACGCATGGCATCCAGCTTCCTGAAATTGTCTATTGTTTTATATATAGATTGAAGGAAATGTTTTATTTAATGACGCACTCAACACATTTTATTTACGGTTATATGGCGTCAGACATTTGGTTAAGGACCACACATATATAGAGAGGAAACCCGCTGTCGCCACTTCACGGGCTACTCTTTTCGATTAGCAGCAAGGGATTTTTTTATATGCACCATCCAGCATTTAAGATAGTACATACCACGGTCTTTGTTACACCAGTTGTGGAGCACTCGTATATAAATGATCCACGCCAGTAATACACCCCCGAACACCTGATATAATCAGTGTTGTGACAGTGATTCATGAGTATATGTCATCACAGCTGTACTTATGCTCTGTCCTGTGCTTATTTTGATTCAGTAAACTAGTCTTAGAGTGGCAGTCCTCTTTGCGATGCTAAGAAATATCCAGTTAAGGAACTCGGGAGTGGCTGTCCTCTTATAGATGAGGCACTAGATAGAGATTCATTGAATCGATCACTATTTTGCCAAATGCCCATTCGACTCGACATGCTCATGAAGAGATACGGCCCTAGTCATGTATTACGGTCTTGTTCAGATTTTATTGACAGTACAATGTATTTCATTTCTACTGGGTGTTGCAGTTGTTAAAGTTCTGTGTAATTCAGATAAGGCCTTCAACAATTACATTTTTTTTTTAATATACCCTCTCCCAAATGTATCGTTTTGTAACACTGAGATCCCCCACACCTCCACCTCTTTCAATAGTACAGTATTCATATTACAATACAGTATGTTAAAGGGTTTATGGGAATCAGGCAGTTGAATAGTTCATATAGACGGGTTTTTCCGATTGTCGCCCAGCAGTTTATGACGTTGTCGATAGATGGCGTAACAGTACGGCCGCCATCAAGGGAGTGAAATTCACACAATAATAACATGTAACGGCATTGCAGCTGGGTGCAATTTCTGTCTTCATGACTTTTTTGGAAACTTTTGCAAGAGCAAAACCAGTCTCTCAGATAATTCAACCTCATTTAAAGATTGTATATTCACATCAATATTGGTGGAAATCTGTGAATGATTAAAAACATAAATAATAAAGCACCTGTACACACCAATACAAAAGCATAGGGAATACATTAAACACACGTAAGTGTAAATAATTTTGATGGTTATTAAGTGAAACTTTACTGAATGCATCCTAAAATATAGAAAAGTATTTCAGTTATGTACATTTGTAGAAAACGTGGTGTACCATTTTAAAAAAAGAAAGACTCGCCTTAGATCTAGAGTAGATCTATGTCAACGTTTAGCTGTTACTATTATTAGCTCTGGGATATTCCAGATGTGTCATCACATGGGGTTGAAGTGGGGTGCAGTTAACACTGCCAAATATTGATCTCTTATTTATTTTTATTTCATTTATTTTTTTTATATACATACGAGCTATTATGGTGTGTGATAAAAATTATAAATAAATAATTTACTGACGTAACACGCATGCATGCCACACCGAAAATCGCACCCCCACCCATTTCTTCGCATTTTTTAAATAATAATAATAATTTTTTTATTATTATTTTTTATATTATTAATTAATAAATAAATAATAATAAAAATAAATAAAATAAAATAATTATTTATTTGTTATTTTATAATTATAAAATATTTTTTTAAATTATTATCTTTTGTTTCTTGGAAAAAAATTAAATTAAATTAATCATCCACAATATACTACACTAAATTACCCCTAAAATGCGCCTCTGATTAGTCATAAAATTTTCTATATACTATACCGTATACGCAAATATTTTCGCGGCTAAAATAATTCGCGATCAGGCTTTCATTTTACATTTTCGCGAGGAATTATTTTCGCGACTGTGTCCCCCGATAATAAAATAAAAATTACCCATATTTTATTTGCCAAACTGGTTTCAATGACGATTTCATGCACATACTTGGACATGTTCACTATGCTGTCAGCGAGACCATTAACCATTACCAATATTTATGTCTGTCCTGGGCCCGATCTCTGGATAACCAGTGAGACGTCAATGTTGTATGTATGTCTGATAAGACTATTGTCAAGTTATCGATGGGACACGCACATGCAATACAGAACATTGAAAAACGCAAATATCATAAGAAATAACTTTTCATTATTGGTGATACTCACAAACTTCCATTTAAGGTTACAAAGAAAACAAACAAAACTGAGATTACGTAACAACAGACTTGCACCCAAATGTGTGTCATTTGGATCAAATCCATGTGACCAGGCAGGTTTACAGAATCACGTGACCTTGCGGACAACTGACTGCTTGATTCTGATATGGGTTGGGCGTGTAGAGATAAGACTATATATTATAAGGTAAATAATAATATACCAAATCGGAAATAAGTTCGCGCGTAATTAAATTCGCGGTGCTAACAACGTGTTCGCGATGTTCGCGGTATATTTTATTCGCGAACATATTTGCGTATACGGTAGTTAATTACAAAACGAATCCCTTTTGACACTTACTGGTGATGCCCAAGACGAGTACAAACAGAAGCTTAGGCTGGCGGGGCGGGGTCTGATACCCTCATCCGCCGAGGCAAAAATATTGTTTTAAAGTTCGGTATATTAGGTTATACAAGTGTCCAGGGAAATTATATTTGCTTGCATAAGTTTAAATTATTCGTTATTATGCTTTTATATTCGCGTGTATTTATATACATGCTATATTATTTACGTTTTTAATGATTAATACACTTCCACCAACTTTGATATGAATCAACAATCTTTAAATGAGGTTGTATTATTCGACATCCTGGTTTTGCTTTCACAAAATGTACTGAAAAGGTAATAAATACTGAAAATGCACCCAGATGCAATGCCTTCACATGTTATTATTGTGAGTTTCACTCCCTTAATGGCGGACCGAATCACGTGATTCTAAACATTGCCGCGCACAGTACTTTGACGTCACTGGCCAATAAACCCGTCTATACAGCTACGTGAGTTACTATAATATTTAGGATGCAGATTTATTGTTGCGTGACACATGTATGCTGTTGTCTGAAGTAAATTATTCTTTATATATCGTGCTTACTTGACCTTACCAAAAGCATACTGTGGTTTTTGTCATGGCTCTGGAAAGAAGGAAATAGTTTATTTAACGACGCACTCAACACATTTTATTTACGGTTATATGGCGTCGGACATATGGTTAAGGACCACACATATATTGAGGGAGGAAACCCGCTGACGCCACTTCATGGGCTACTCTTTTTGACTATATGCACCATCCCATAGACAGGATAGCACATACCACAGCCATTGATGTACCAATCGTGGTGCACTGGCTGGAGCGAGAAATAGCCCAATGGGCCCACCGACGGGGATCGATCCCAAACCGACCGCGCATCAAGCGAGCGCTTTACCACTGGGCTACGTCTCGCCCACGTATGGCTCAGGGTTCATGAATATATTGTAATTCATAATTCACGACCGGCCTTGGTGGCGTCGTGGTTAGGCCATCGGTCAACAGGCTGGTAGGTACTGGGTTCGGATCCCAGTCGAGGCTTGGGATTTTTAATCCAGATACCGACTCCAAACCCCGAAAGAGTGCTCCGCAAGGCTCCATGGGTAGGTGTAAACCACTTGCACCGACCAGTGATCCATAACTGGTTCAACAAAGGCCATGGTTTGTGCTATCCTGCCTGTGGGAAGCGCAAATAAAAGATCCCTTGCTGTTAATCGGAAAGAGTAGCCCATGAAGTGGCGACAGCGGGTTTCCTCTCAAAATCTAACGCCATATAACCGTAAATAAAATGTGTTGAGTGCGTTGTTAAATAAAACATTTTTCTTTCTTTCTTTCATAATTTACACTCCTCCCCTAACACACACACACACACACACACACACACACACACGAGTGGCATATACATAAGATAGTGGAATAGACGTAATTAAGAAGGTGATTTTTTTTTTTTAATGGTGTTTAAAAAAATCTGTAGTAATGTTGCCCAAGTTTTTAAGTACAAAAATAGTTAAATAATTCATGTGAAAGTCCATATATTTTTTTTTTTTTTTGGCAGAAGTCAGAACAGTTACGCGTGGCCCTAAAAACCAAAATCGCCATTCAAGAACATTTGGAGCATTATACCAAAAAGCGTTGGAAGATGCCAGCAAATTGAGGAACCAGTAATGCATTATATTCGTCTTCTTACACACACCCGTTGATGAGACCATCATTCGTTATTTTTGATAACTCCTAGGTTATGACCAGGTCGCCAGTGTCATGCCATGGAAAACACTATCGAAATGGATCACTAAGTAACATACAAGTTAACTTGAAATTGACTTGCCTGTGACGTATTATAAGTAAACTATAAGCGCTAGGACCGTAAATATGTTTTAAATGTATTAAAAGTTTGGGGGTTTTTGAAGATGCATGTATGTAATAAATAGAATACTACATTCGTGTTCGTTAGATACCATTTATCTTACGAATTATTTTAAAACGTATCTAACGAACGAAAGTAAGTTTCCATCAAGATGTGTGTGTATATTATCTTCAGACTGGGGGGAAGTGGGAGGGGGCAGTGCCGATTGGCAAGCGATGAGCCATTAATGGCTTCATCGATGGCCCACTGTCATTTTGAGCGGGCAGTCCACGTTGGCTCATTGGTGGCTAATCACTGGTGTTGTCTAATTAATAGCTCAGTATGTTGCTCTTTATAGCGTTGGTACGACAGTAAAGTCCGACTTAGCTGTTCCGACCAAAATCAACGTTCGACAAACGTGCCAACGCCGTCTAGGTATAGCCTACATATAATATAATAAAGTAAAGTTTGTTTTGTTTAACGACAGCACTAGAGCACATTGATTTATTAATGATGACAAACATTTGGTAATTTTAACAGACCAATATTCTTCAGAAAACCCCCCCGCTACAATGGGTTTCTGTATGCACTTTCCCACAGACAGGACAACACATACCATGGGTATCTAATAAGATCCAACCCTGTTCAGACAGGATCCATTATTCGACCTTGTTGGATATTAAACCTATTGAAAACAACCACATTTACAACGAGTCAATTACTGATTTTTTATTTTTTTTTACAATTGAACACAATAGTTCTATCTAAAACGCGTTTGACCAAAGCCATGCAACCCGGGAAGGTGTAGTAGCGTTACAATACCGGATGACGTTGTTTTTGGTGCTATATAGAACTTGCTGGAGACACATGTTTGATGGATGGCATTATTGTCAAGAGAAAGAGACCACTGGGCAGAACAGAGGTGTTGATCCAGACAACGGACTCCATGGAAACACTGACCACACACGTACACCTGCACTCGGAAATTTTGGCGACAAAACCATTTACGCAGTTGGAGCTCTTTTCATGAAAAGTTCCATGAGAGAATGGAATAATGTGTGTTTACAAGTTGTGCACTGGCGTAGCTGGGGTTTCCAAATATGTGTACCCAATGCTGGGTCAATAACATGTGAAGCTCGTTGGACGATGGCGAGGAGCGCTTAAGAGTCCCAGTGGCGGATCAAGAAAATCAATTTTGAGGGGTGGGGTGAGTGGGCTGAATGCCAAGGGAACATAGGGGGAGTTTTGGAGGGTGATCGTAAAAAAAATGAAAATTAATATATAATAAAATTATAACTGTCGCAAAATTTAGGGGGAGGACGGGCCCCTGCCCCCCCCCCCCCCAGATCCTCCTCTGAGTCCCCTTAAGACTCTACTCACACCCAACGTGAAATTAAAAAAATTAGATGTGTTGAGAAGCAGTTTCCAGCATTATACGAATAGAGTTTTAAAAAAAACCCAGCAACACACAAACCCCCCAAAAACAAACACAAACGACACCACTAGAGCACATTGATTTATTAATCATCGGCTATTGGATGTCAAACATTTGGTAATTCCGACAGTCTTAGAAAGAAAAGCCGCTACATGTTTTCTATTAGTAGCAAGGGATGTTTTATATACACCATCCCACAGACATGATAGCACATACCACGGCCTTTAATACCAGTTGTAGTGAACTGGCTGAAACTTGAAATAACCCATCTTGTCCACCGACGGGGATCGATTCCAAACCGACGGCACATCAAGTGAACGCTTTATCATTGGGCTACGCCTCACCCCCACAAACAAAAAACACAATAAACAACAAATAACCACTTTGTAAACGTATTTTAAAATAGCGTTATGTATTTATATTTATATTTATATTTATAATGGCAGCAGTAGACTCATTTGAGCAGCGAGTTCCATGGATGAAGCTTCACTGTCAGCATTGCCTGTCTGTGGGAAAGTTCACATAAAAGATCCCTTGCTGCATTAAAAAAAAAAATGAAGCGGGTTTCCTCTAATGACTACGTATTAGTATTACCAAATGTTTGACATCCAATAGCCGATGATTAATTAATCAATGTGCTCTAGTGGTGTCGTTAAACAAAACAAACTTTTTAACTTCGATATGTAATTTTAGTCATCACAAAGGATCCGTATGTCATAAACACGTTACCATGATAGCAAACTCTGGATAATCCAATCACCAATTTTCAAATGTATAATACATGTATTTCAAGCATTTCAAATATCTACCAGAAATTCACAGAACACTAGAATTTATGTTACATTCTATCAGTTTGCTAATCATAAGACCTACACGGATTAATGCCACATTCTTAATACTATATACATTGTAATTCATTTGCACAATATTTCCCCCGTTTTTAATCAAAATGTTTATAAATATTTTGGTTGGGTGGCTGGAGAATAATTACATTGTAGGCCCCTATAGATATATATTATTTTGTATAAGCCTTTTAGGGATACATTTTTGTTAGGGGATGGATGGGCCTTAGTGTAAATTATTTACATATAAATCATTCTCTTAATTAAAACCAGCCTACTTACCTTTAGAACCTCCACAACCCATTTTTATGTCTTCTTCGTTCACCTCGGATATTCTTAAGTGATTAAGGTGGACAAATATCAACTGGTGACGGCACGTGTGACGTTGATGTTAATTTAATACATTCAAGTTTATGCTGTCTGTTCACTCCCAGACTTGCGCCAATGATGTTTGTGTGAAGAACTTCGCTAACGTATTGTGAGCTCCATTTGGTGCATAAAGCACCGTTGTCATGTACATAGCTGTAACTGACAACAAATATGACCTTGAATAAAAATCAGAGTACGTCAACGCCCTTACAGGACAATTAAACATGTATTGGTTAGCCCAAAGGACATTCAATGAGCAATAAATTTTGGCTTTATTTAGAGCTGCTAGTGGTTACAGTTGGCAAACAGGGTTAGAAGTATTTGCAGACTGGTAGATAGGTAGAGAGAGAGAGAGAGAGAGAGAGAGAGAGAGAGAGAGAGAGAGAGAGAGAGAGAGAGAGAGAGAGAGAGAGAGAGAGAGAGAGGGATACAGACAGACAGAGAGAGAGAGGAGAGAGAGAGGGATACAGAGAGAGAGAGAGAGGGAGACAAACAGACAGAGAGAGAGAGAGAGAGAGAGAGGGATACAGACAGAGAGAGAGAGAGAGAGAGAGAGAGAGAGAGAGAGAGAGAGAAGATTGGTAAATGTTTTACTCGTTGCCCGACTAATCTTTGCAGATGGTTTAACAGATTAGTCTCCAACCACCCGTGTGATGTCTATTTACGGCCTACGCAATCTTTCACACCTTACTTTTCGGTACTTCATGGAGACAAAAGAAAGGAATATTTGTTTAACGTCTCCCCAAGTACATTGTAGACGTTACAGGTATTTGATATCTAACGTTGTTATTTCGATACTTCGTCATTAAAACGAACATTCCATTAGTTGACAAACTACAGTTTAAACGTTCAGGCAAGGGGAGGGTGTTGGGGGTGCGCCCCATCCCAAATTCGAAGTGCCTCGAAATGACCATTGATTGTTCAGCAGATGAAAGAAGGAAGGATGGAAATGTTTTATTTAACGACGCACTCAACATATTTTATTTACGGTTATATGGTCAGCAGATGAATACAATGCATTTATTGGATGTTAGTGAGGAACATGTAACTGGCTAGCTTGATATTTCTGTGGAATATTACCATGTACATAATATATATTAGTGTACGTTACATTCCATGCCATCCCTCAATGCTGCAGATGCCTTTTAAAAATGTTACACCCCCTTCCTAGAAAAATACTGCATTCGCGCTTCACATTGCTATTAGGCCACTTGTATTTGGTATTAAAGCCGCTGGCCCTAGTTTACAAAATACTTACCTTTTTGGTTTAAATTTGAGCTAAATACCAGGACGACCGGAAACATGCTGGATATGCCGTAATTAATAATGTAATGTTAATGTTTGATGGATTGACCGATTGATAGAAACATTTTATTGCATAAACACACACCCACACACCCACACACACACCACCACCACCGCCACATTTCTGTGATCGGACTAGAACCACCTAGATCTCGTATTACCCCACTGTGCCTCAGATGAGCGCTCTACCACTAAGCTATACCCGCCTCTGTTATAATGACATTACGTCACGCCATTGTCCGCCGCTTGCAAACGAAGTTTGTTTTACAGAACCATCAACATCGGTCTAAAAATAAACACGTGTGCGTGTGTACTGTCCATGTGCGTGCGTGTGTGTATGTGTTGTTTACAAATGTACTGAGGTGTTTTTAAACAATGATCCTTTTTCTTCTCGTATTCGATTTGAAACAAGAACAAAACACTTGCATGGTATCACTAAACGTCTGAATTGGACATGGGCGGTGATGAGTGTGGGTGGGTGGGTGAGATGAAAGCAACGTCAAGAAAAGTTTTTTTTGTGAACGACACCACTAGAGCACGTTGATTTATTAATCATCGGCTATTGGATGTCAAACATTTGGTAGTCTTAGATAGGATACCCGCTACATTTTCCTATTAGAAGCAAGGGATCTTTTATATGCACCATCCCACAGACAGGATAGCACATAAAACAACCTCTGATATACCAGTGCACTGGATGGAGCGACAAATAGGCCAATGAGCCCTCCGACGGGGTCAACGTTAACAATGATCGATCTAAGAGAAGGATTTATGTTTTGTTTATTTGATTTTAATTTTTGTGTGTGTATGCGTGCGTGTGTTTTTAGTGTACGTATGTGTATATTTTTAATACAGCGGAATCCAGGCTAATGTCCTATTTTTAACAAATCACTGATCTAGCTCGAGTGTCTTCCGACTCAAAACCATCAAAACATGTTTGATTTTGTAGTCTGCGTTTACTCCATTTCTTCATCTTCGGGTTCCGACTGGGGAACAAGAATGAGTCGGAATGACACTCAAAGTTTTAACTCTGCAACCGTTTTCCGCTTTCCAGCAAGCATACTCTACTGTCGCCATCTTTAGTCACAATTAACTTGTATCGGAATGACTTGTTGATGTAGGCCTACCAATCGTGCGGAATTGATTGGTACGGGGAAACCCCGTTGAAAGAAAGAAAGAAATGTTTTATTTAACAACGCACTCAACACATTTTATTTACGGTTATTTGGCGTCAGACATATGGTTAAGGACAACACAGATATTGAGAGAGGAAACCCGCTGTCGCCACTTCATGGGCTACTATTTTCGATTAGCAGCTAGGGATGTTTTATATGCACCATCCCACAGACAGGATAACACATACCACGGCCTTTGATATAACACTATTAACAGTCGTGGTGCACTGGCTGGAACGAGAAATAGCCCAATGGGCCCACCGACGGGGATCGATCCCAGACCGATCGAGCGCTTTACCACTGGGCTACATCCCGCCCCTAAACCCCGTCGAGTTCATATCCTATAAGACTTCGCGCCTCAGGCGAGTGCTCTACCTACAAAGCTGATATTTTTTATGTACACAACACAAAACATTCCAAGATAACTAAACGTACGATATGGGTAGCGGCTGTGATGAGTAAAATATATCCTCCACTTTATAAATGTCAGAACCCTTTCTGGAAGTCAGAATATGTGGCAATGACCGCTGTACAAGAACGCACTATAGTGGTCAAAACGTTGATATATGTGTTCTGACATCTAACTCATCCCACCCCTCCAAATACAATGTGTAAATATAAACAAAAATGCATATATCGTATGTATTCTCTACGTGGCGAATCATAGGCATATTTTAGTCCTCATCAGAACCCTTTCTGGAAATCAGTATATGAGGCAATGACCGCCATACAAAAAAGCACTATAGTGGTGAAAACATTGGTATACGTGTTCTGACATCTACTTCACACCACCCCACCCCTTCAACTTAAATGTGTACGCATAAACCAAAATGTATCTAGCGTATGTACAAAATGTATCTAGCGTGTGTACTCACTGCGTGGGCGAATCATGGACACATTTATTTTAGTCCTTGGCCCAAATATTTGGTAAATAAATGAAAAAATTATTTTGGGGCCGAATTCTCCCAGAACTATTTTTGACGAATGGCGAGTCATAAGTGGTCGAATAAACACAGTTTTTGGTACATAACGGATAGGGATCACTCACAGAGGGTCTCCTCCACTCTATAAATATCAGAAGAACCCTTTCTGGAAGTCAGTATATGAGGCAATAACCGCCATACGAGAAAGCATTATAGTGGTGAAAACACTGATATACGGGTCATTCTACAGAAAGTGTCACTTTTATGTCCCTGCACAATTTTTTATTTATATATAGAAAACTAAATTTGTTGTCTTTAACGATACTTTATTAATAATATCATCCTGTCACAGCATGTTTTCTCTCTGGTAATCAGCTTTGATAAGAGATTTTATTCGAGATTAGTGTAAAATGTCATTGGTGTCACCTGTCCCTAGCATAACACTATACATAACAAGCACTGTTAAAATATATAACAGAAGACATAACACTGAATACTTTTAATGTAATACGTACTGATGGCCGACTTACTCACTAAAGAAGGAATCTTGTAAATATGTTCCGCATTCAAAAGATGGTGGGCAATATAAGCTTGTCCCTGGAGTTTTATATCATTGGTGCTACTGTATACACTTATGAGAAAACAAAAGAAACTAAATGCTCTCAGTATGAAACATTCCATCGGTAGATATCGGATATCAAACTTATTTGTCAAAAACATCAGACATATGAACAGTTGTGAATAGTTTTCTTTAAATGTCATGAATGCGTTGTCAAAATATAAAAGTAGTTTTGTTTACCGTCATTGGTGTTACGATCGTATTTATGTAATGGTTAATAATTTTAAGAAACCTTTTATATGTTATTGTAGACCTCGTATGTCTACAACATGCACTTTTTCAGTTTTTTCAACTGTTTCTTTAGAGAGCATGAATTAATTATGCACTTATTTGTCATTGGTGTTACCCGTCATTGGTGTTACCAGGTACTGAGCAACACCAATGACCATTAGTAACACCAATGGCAATGCGTTTGAATAAGAATTTTATTTATTTTTACAATTTTATTTATTTTCGAACTGTAACAAAACTTTAAACTTTAACAAAACAATGAACAAATTAAGATTATTTATCCACGTAAAGTGCCTAAATTATGCCCGGGAGTAATTCGTTTTCGGGGGTCTTACACGGTTTTTATTGGAGGCCTGGCGTTTTGTTGCAACGTGTTACAGACCCGGCACTTATTGGAGGAAATGCTGTAATGACGAACTAGCTGTCTGCCATGCAATAATCACGAGTTAAACAGCAGACTACTTGTGCGGACAAATTTCCGGATTTTCGACAACCAAATGGGAATATAACTGTAATCGGAGGCCATATCTCGGGTGTGCATGCAGGTTAATGAAGACCTGCGTACACTCGTTCTTGTGAACAACAGGTCTCAAATTTCAACCATAGAGATCCACATAGAGCAATTGTGCAACCTAAAACACATTGAACATTATTCATTATTAAAAACAAATACAAACGAAGGCTTCATTAACATGATTTATTTATATTTACGGTGCCAGTTTATGTCATATTCCTGACAAGCTGTGAATGCCAACAGATGTACAATACAAATTACGTAAAAAAGCAATAAAACTTCTATAAGAATTGTTATTTATTTATTTATTTTTTATTATTATAAAAAAAAAATTACATACTGAACTCCAATTGAAAACGCACCACCCAATTTTCACTCGTTATTTTTATCGCACATGTTAAATTGCTGTAAGACACACAATAACTCTTGAATACACTTGTTGGGTTATTTATTGCTACGAAATCGGTTAAAAGGTTGGGGTTTTTTCCTTCTTCTTTTGAGTTTTTAATGGGAGTTCATTATTCTTGATTACAAGGCCAATGGCTTCTAATATTTCTGATGTATGACTGACCCAGGTACTATTGAAGACCCAGCTTCTATTATTTGGGACACGTTTGTTTAATGAAAATAACAATACTTATGTACATTGATGTTACTCTTGTGTACAATAAAGGGCTTCAAATGTACTGGTAAACAGACTTGTGTTCAAGATTCCAGCATCTATTCAAGATTGGATTCTTCTCTCGTCAAAAAGAGAATTTGGGTAAAATTTATGCAGGTGCATATGGAAAGGAAAGGAATATTTATTTAACGACACCTCTGTACATTAGAAATGATGGCTATTTGGTGTCAAACATTTGCTTATTTTGACAATGGTGTGAGTGAAAACATGCTGCCGTCACATAGGCCAAGTCGATATTACAAAAAACAGCAAACTTTTTATACATACTTTCTCATCAACAGGAGTTTATACTACAGATTGATGTAGATGGGCATATCTGAAAAGATTATTGTAGGGTGCTCCTTAAAGATGTTCCATATTAACTTTTCATTTCTTTCATGATCCACAGACTAAAAACTATATGTAGACAAATGACTTGTTTTTAAAACAGAAAATCATTTACAATGTTTCTCAAGTGTATCTGTACAGCAGAACACTTCTCACAAGTAGAATCTATGATGCACCTCTGGCAAGAAGTAAACGGTTTAGTGAGACCCCAGTTCCTGTACTTTCAGCACCATGCAGTTTTATTACTTTTCATGTATGTATTGGCAGCCTGCGTACTGAACCTTTAATTATCAACTGCCAAGCAAATTGCAGGGGACTTTCCCAGAAAAGAAATGGGTTAAATATAGGGTTCAAGTTTTTAAAAAATCATACAGTAATGATAAGATTGATCAATTTTGTCAAAAGGTTAACTTAAAACAAATTAAAACCTGCGAAACAAATTGGGTATGGCAACATACTCATTTTACCCACTGGCAGAAACCCTGCTGATAAAACATATCTCCAACCATTGGCGGCCATATTGCAAACATCACACTGTCACATTCACTACCAAGTACCAGTGTTATACGCTTCATCCTGGTCCATCTTCCAATATGATGCCCATGTTATTTCCTTGCGAGGAGAAAATGCCAAATCTTTTTCGTTCATATAAATGAAACATTGTCCACACCTCATCTTCTATGTACACAGGGCATATCTTAAAATGTTTTGTTTTCACTGAGAGACAATGTATAACAAATGTTTCAGTCAAATGTCTTTCTAGAATTGAAACCACCACCACCTCCAAATCCTCCTCCCCCTCCTTTATATCCACCCCCACCCCTGTCTCCTCCCCCACTGCCTCTACCTCGATACCCTCCACCCCTGTCTCCTCCCCTTCCACCCCTGTCCCCTCCTCTTCCACCCCGGAAACCTCCCCGACCACCACGGTCTCCTCTGAATCCACCACCTCTGCCACCTGAAAATAACAAAAGATTACATTAGAAATTATTAAATATTAAAAATCTAAAGTTAAAAGTTTTTTTTTGTTTAAGGACTTTTTTTTTTTAGAGCACTTTGATTTATTAATCATTGGCTATTGGAAAGAAAGAAGTGTTTTATTTAAGGAAGGAAAGGAAGGAAATGTTTTATTTTAAACGATGCACTTAACACATTTTATTTAAGATTATATGGCATCAGACATATGCAGAGTATGACAAATATTTTGAAAAGTCACTAGCCACAGGGCTAGTGGGTTTGTGAAAACCACTAGCCCACCAAGATAAAGCACTAGCCCAAATTCCTGATCAATTATAACTGGATTTTTATATAATTTTTGTAACAGTACACATTTACGAGTACAACAGTAAAATAAAACAAACACTTAAATCATGTTGTAACTTTCAGTTTTTTGTCGTGTCGTACGTTTGGTCTTTTGTCAAGTGTGATCCATCGTCATTGTCCCGTTTTCGTTTTTGCTCTCCCCCCGGGGAAAAATAATTGAGCAAACTCTTGTTATCTAAACACACTATCAAAATAATTAAATTTAAATGAGGGTATGACAGTGTGACACACGGTAATAGCGGGCTAGTGGTTTTGCGTTTCTCACTAGCCCCAACATAAAAACCACTAGCCACTGGCGTCGGGCTAGCGGATTTGTCGAACTCTGACATATGGTTAAGGACCACACAGATATATAGAGAGTTAACCTGCTGTCGCCACTTCATGGGCTACTCTTTTTTTTATTAGCATCAAGGGATTTTTATATGCACCACCCGCAGACAGGATAGTACATACCATAGCCTTTGTTACACCAGTTGTGGAGCACTGGCTGGAACAAGAAATAGCCCAATGGGGCCACCGACGGATCGATTCTAACCGACTGTGCATCAAGCGAGAGCTTTACCACTGTTTTATTTAACGACACACTCAACACATTGTAATGATGGGTATATGGAATTGGATATTTGGTTACAGTCCACAAATATAACTAGACAGGAAACCAGGCATGTTATTTGGTATTCTTAAAAAAAAAGCTGAAAATATTCTATCATACAAAAGCACAGCGATTTCTTTGACTGGTCATCAGTCTTATATTGCGGTACACTGTCTACATGTAAGCGAACAGCCATTAAGAAAATGGTTTAGTGGAAGTGCAATAATAAAAAAAACCCTGAAAATAAAGGGAAATGGGATTTTTTTTTATGAAAACATTTTCACGGATTTATTTTATGATAAAAGATTTTGTTTTTTAAAGCGGGATTCCACTAAAAAGCGGAAGAATCACATGCCTGAAAAACCCACTGCCACTAATCCATGGGCTAATCTTTTTGATTAATTAGCAGCAAGGAATCTTTTATATGCACTATCTCACAGACAGGATAGTACATACCACTGCTTTTGTTACACCAGCACACTGGCCGCAATGAGAAATAGCCTGGCTATTGGATGTCAAACATTTTGTAATTTTGACTCTTAGTCTTCAAGCAAAAACCTATACTTTTTTTCCCCATTAGAAGCAAGGGATCTTTAATATGCACTTTCCCAGACAGGACAGCACATACCAAGGCATTTGACATATTAGTAGTGGAGCATTGGTTGGGATGGGAAAAAAGAACATTCACTAAATGGGTCTACCAAGGAGGTTCGAACCTGCTACCAAATCACTCCAGGTGAGCACTTTACCAACTAAATTAGACCCCGATCTGGCGTTCAATGACTCCCAGCCATTATGTGTTCAATATTTTCAACTGTAACAAAAAACTAACAAAAGAAAAAAAAGAAAACTTTTGACATCCTGTAGCTGATGATGAATGTGCTCTAGTGGTGTCGTTAAAGAAAACAAACTTTTTTGTTGGTTTTGGTTAGGTTTTTTATTTGTTTAAAGACACCACTAGAGCACATTGATTAATTAATCATAGGCTATTGGGTGTCAAACATTTGGTCATCCAAACATTACCAGCAAGGAATATATGCACTTTCCCCACAGACAGGAAAGCACATACCACAGCCTTTGACCAGTTGTAGTGCACTAGTTGGAACGAGAAAAAAAACACCAATCAGTTAAATGGATCCACCTCAGGCAAGCACTCAACCGACTGAGCTAAATCCCGCCCCCATATGGCAGTAATAATCTACAATAATTAAAAACACTCATACCAAATCCTCTTCCCCCACCTCTTCCTCCTCTGCCACGCCCTCTGTCCCCTGGCTTGAAAACGCCACGCTTTTGTCCTGGGGGCCTTGGCAGAAACCGCTGTAGTGGGAGCAACTTTTGTGGATCAATAAAAAACTGAAATAGCAAAAAAAAGGGAAAATAAAATTCCATGTACTAATTATATACCATTAAAGGTGCTAACAAAACAATTTCCAAAACCTACAATTGCTATTTTTTTTAAAGGGACCGTCCTCCGTTTCCTGCATTGTAAAATGTTTTAGACCAATAAAATCTTTTAACGTCTAAAAATATGCATTAAATATATTTTCTTGTTTAGAATATCAGTGTCTGTATATTCAATGTGTTTCTGGTCATCTTAATATTTGTAAGAAGCCCCACCTGGATTTTGTCTTCAAATAATTTTGTATGTTCGTAAAAAAATATGTTAAGAAATAAAATTAAATTTAACCTAGTATAAATACTGGAACGATCAGAAACATGTTTAATATACAGCCACTAATATTTTATGCAGTAAAATATATCTGATATGTAATTACAATCATTCAAAAGTCTCTGTTAGTCGATAACATCTTAAAAATGGCAGCAAACTCGGGACTGTCTCTTTAACACCTCATATGATATATATTATAACATGCCAAATAGAATTTTTAAGTACACCTATGATATCACTAGTTATAGTGATATTGTTAGTTATAGATTGCATTTCGCTAAGACTTCCACCTACAGTAAAATTCCTCTCAACCGGAGACCCTTGGGACCAAGTAAAACGTCCAGTTTTATGAGGTATCCAGTTTAGAGAGGTTCACTTTTGCAGATATTTAAAAAGGGACCATGAAAAACATCCGGTTTTGAGGGAATTCCGGTTTACAGAGGGTCCTGTTTTGAGAGGTTTCACTGTATATGAAAATATGTATTTGAAAGAATCATGTAGATTAAATTTGACAAAGTTAACATTTTATTTTATTCTTTAGAATTATTGCACTTTTGTAATCTTGTTGAAGCACTTACCTTTTTATTATAATTAAATTACTTACTTTTGTACTCTTGTTAAAAGAACTTGCTTTCATGTCACCAGAAAGCTTCACTGAAAAATACTTTTAACAGTCAAGGAAACAAGCATATATCACAGTACATTAAGTTAAAAATCAGAAAAGTGTGTTTAAATTTTAACAAAGGTTTAAAAGTTTACACAACATGTTTTCATAGACATTCATCACAATGGATTGGCAATACTATAATAATAACTGCATGCATCTTAAACGTAATAAAATCTAACTAATAATATAATATCTAAATCTTCCAAGTATGACAATCTGTCAGTGTCATGTACCAAGCATGAAAACAAAATTTGAAAGGCAGTCTCTAAAAAGAATTGCATGTAATATTTTCAGTTTTCCTTCAAAACAATGAAAATTTTAAACTACAGGTTTGTAGATAATTCAGGCATGGAAGATACGAGTAGGCCTACATAGGCATTAAAAGCAGGAATGAAGAAGGAAATGCCCCTCCACCCCAATATTCTTTAAAATTATGCAATACCGAGTTAAAAGTAAAATCAATCAATTCTGAGAGTACTGCTAAAGCAATTAACATGTCCCCAACAGGCTCAAAAAAAATTTGTTTCTCCTAGTTCAATATCTTGAAGGCACAGACCTAGTTTTAACCCGTAAAAAAAATGGACACTAAGTTTAGTTAATTTACAAACCTGTAACTCATTTGGATAATGTTACAATAGAGTGAAAGAAGACTCAAAGAGTCTGTAATGTTAAAACAGAAAAACAGACTAGACTTGAATCAATAAACCACTACTTCTCAGACACACGTGCATTTTTAAAAATATGAAAAATGGCTCTAATAGTGAAAAATATGCTGTAGTGTTTAAAAACTAGGGTCTGTCCCTTTGAGACGGTGCCAAAAAAAAAGAGCTGAATTTTTTTTTTTTTATATCTCCTAAGTTTAAAGACCATAACTCTGTTAAAAATAGGTGAATACTATGAAAGTCAAACTTGAATTTTAACAGTACCTGATAAAGGAATACACAAACTTTCAGCTCAATATCTTGAGGCATAGCGGGGTGGGGGAGGTCAGCGGGGTGGGGAGGTCAGCGGTGGGGAGGTCTAGGACTCTATATGTGGGAAAGAGTTGGGCCTATAGTCCCTTCCGGTTGGGCCAGTAGGGAACTAATAACTATTAAGTGCTCACACATGTATACATCTGCTGGCATCCTCTTAAGCCAATGTAGCACAATGAGTATTACTAAAAGAAAAAAACACTACAGTAACACATAGTGCTGAGTGGTATTGAAATTTCAGGTTTGGTCTTGGTATCGGTATTTTGGGGGTGATTTACCTCAGCATCGATACGGTATTCTGTATTACCAATACCAATATTGAGTGGTATTTTCGGTATACCCAGATTTAAATGCATGCCCAAGTTAAGTTTCACACACTAATTTCATCTAAATAAAATTAAAATTCCATACACAAGACCTTCATCTCTCTCTGCTTTGAGCTATGTTTCATTTTAGATATATTGTTAGTGTTTTACTAAATGGTGGGAAACATTCTTTAATACCGAAATTTCTGTATTTTGAGATTTGCTCGGTACAGTAAATCGGTAATGACACGATACCGATACCAAACAGTATATACAGTATACATCCCAGCTCTAGTAACACATCCAGTGGTGTAATATCATTACATGTTACCTTTATTTCAGTTATTGGCTTGTGAAGCCTCTTCCAAAAAAGGATACAACTTCTTTGATTTGACCAAAAATTTCATCCACTTTGCCAATCTGTTGTTTGTTATCTAGGAATATCGGTGCATTAAAGTAAGGAATCTTTTCATTGGTCGATTTGCACACAAGGTCATCTTCACAAGGGTGGGTGAAAAAGCCCATTTCTGAAAATAAAAAAAAAAACAGCAAAAGTTAATATTTTGAAAAGTACTGTAAAATAAAGTAATGATAATTTAACTGAAAATGTGAAATAATCCATTACAACTTACATTTATAAAAGGATTTGGAGGCTGAGAGCAAAACAAAAATTAAGATCCCAATTGAGCTTAGCCATGTATTATTCAGCGTTCAAAATAAGCCAATCTGATTAAAATTAGCTCTACTTAGATCTAACAGCATTGCGTGGACCCCCATGTCCAGATGACATTTCATCTATAAATAACAATTTCAATATCGACCAATTACACTTCACCTTTTATAGCGTTATTCGGGAGCATGCAAATTCTAAAAATATTGGGCGAGACTATTTATGCAATAGGCAAACTTGTTGGTCTATTTCAACATTGAGAAAAGTGCAGTAATAAACTCTGGATTGTATATTAGTATAAACAGATTTTATGGCTATACCATCACAGGATTTTTTTCGTCTTGAAACAAATTTTATATAAAATTTTATATTGAAATTAGTTTCCGGCATACTTCATAATTCACCCGAATCATTTCGTATACCCTCGGCATGATCCCGAATGTTTTCAAATTCTTTTCAGATCACTGGCATGATTTTGCAAGTCAGGTTTTGATTGGTCGAATTAAAGGTTAACTGGACATGAGCTCCAACGGAGTGCTGTTAGATCCACAGGAAATAGTAATTAACCAGTGGAGCTAATTTTAATTAGATTGAAAATAAACAATTGTCCGTTTGTCCTGATAAGTGAAAATAAATTCGGAAGTGGAACGAATTAATCCTAGATCATATGCAGGCTTATCATGTTGTTTATTTAGCACCCACCGGTAACTATCTTTCTAGTACAGACAATTGTACTACGATAATCGTTAGCTGAATGAACTTTGCATGTCACACCAATCAATTGGTGAGCCTAGGCAGGCCTCACTGGTTTACTTTAATCATTTTAATCGCTACTCTACGCATGAGCGTCGGCATATTTTGTTTTTACCGTGAAATACAGGAGAGATCAATGTAATGTAGTGATTGCAACAATAACAGGTAAAGGGCCTCCGCCTGTGCTTCGTGCACTTTCATTTTTTCTCAACGTTGTCAATATGTCGCAAAAGATTCTACAACAGCATAATAAAGAACAATTTTTTAAATTAATAAATATTTATAAATACAGACTACCAGTGTGTTTGTTATTTGTTTATTTAACGGTGATAAATAATAGTTACAAGTATGCATCTCATCCGACATTTGACGGCGACTTCGTTACTCATGAGTCAATCGGACCATCTCGCCCAAGCCATTTTTACGGAAATATGCGAGGTGTTCCGACTGTTTTTTGTGTTACAGAAGCACCCGACAACGGCCGAATGCATGGTTCGAACTACCCGATGGGTTGAACAGACTTTGATGCACCGACAAGTGTTCGAGCCAATGAGATTCTACTGTATGTAAGTATGTTTTAAAATTTTGTATACAAATCAAAGTGTTTTAAAAACTTTTAAAAGTTAATGTTAAAGGTGCAGACTCTAGTTTCAGCCCGTAAAAATGGACACTTCAGTTTAGTTGATCTACAAACCTGAAATACACATTTGGATAAGGTTATAACAGCGAGAAGCTAACGTCTATGATGTTTAAATAGGGAAATATCATCTAAAAATAACTAGAGCTTGTCTTGATAACCATTACTTCTCAGACTAACATGCGTTTTTAGAATCATGAAACATGCATTTTGGGGGTAATGCAAATGCCTGGATGACCAGAACCATGTCAAGTGTACGAAAATTAATACTCTAAATAATAAAATTTAAGTACTTTTGATTTAAATTATAAAAAACCAAAACGGCTTTAAAAATGAAACAAGACATTTGTAGTGTTTAAAGACTAGGGTCTGTCACTTTAACAATACACCAATATCAGCACACTGATCTTTAGGATACCCACCTACAACTTCTTCTGGAGGTCCCTGATCGTAATATCTGCCTCCTCCCCCTCCTCCACCCCTAAAACCCCCACGGCCTCCACCCCGGCCACCTAGAAAGAAAACAAGAAAAAATACCTGTTACAGACTAGCATTGAACATTTTCACCAACACATGGTGTTGTAGTCTTCAAAATTTGTCAATCTTTAGACGTATTATTCCTTAATTGGAATAAGTCTGAACCAGAGGTGTAAAATTATCATATTGATTGACAAAGAGAGAGAAGGAAGGAAGAAATGTTTTATTTAATGACGCACTCAACACATTTTATTTACAGTTATATGGGTCGGACATATGGTTAAGGACCACACAGGTATTGAGAATGAGAGAGGAAACCCACTGTCGCCACTTCATCAGCTACTCAGGTTTTCAATTAGCAGCAAGGGATATTTTATACACACCATCCCACAGACAGCATAGTACATACCACAGTCTTTGTTACACCAGTTGTGGAGCACTGGCTGGAACGAGAAATAGTCCAATGGGCCCACCAACAGGAATCAATCCTAGATCGATCGCGCATCAGGCGACAGAGACCGAGTGAGAGAAAGTGTATGAGTGTGTGAGTAGTGTATGTGAGAAAAAGAGAGAGACTGTATGCATCTCATAACACTGAATACTTCCAAGAAGCTCATGGGGCACTAATGGTGATGAAAGACAAACACATCACAGCTGGATTAACAGCCTGGAACCAGCCTCAGTGGTGTTGTAGTTAAGTAGTGTTTTCCCTAGCTTGTTTTAGCATGGTGCAGCACCATGCCTCAATAGTCTAGTACCATCTTACCTTAATCAGCACCATGCTGCCCTGAGATTAAACAAGCCTTTTTCACTAATTAATTCTAAAATTGCCTTTACAAACCTGCACAAATTGCACAAATGACCGTTTCGTTCGTGCATCGGTTATGCCATTTTATTTGGCATAACCGATTTACCGTTCGTGTAAAATTTACTGAATGATTAGTCCCGGCAAAGTACCAAAATATTTTTATCGCTAGTACAAACATTAGACTTGTTCCCAACGCAGTGCTTTTGCGTTGTGCGTAACGTAACCAGTCAAGATTGTATAAATATCTTGCGAAATAGGTGCATTCCCATTGGTTGTTAGAAGGCATTATAGCCAAATTTAACCAATCAAAAATGGCGATATTGTGATGATCATTACAATCTCGAACTGGATCAGCAACCAGGGTAAACCAGAGTCACAGTGACCCTATTATTAACTGTAATTCCAAATCGGATAGTGACAGTGACGACTACAGTGTCAGTGATAATGACAGTGACAGTATCAGTATCCACTGTTCTTCAGATGAGGAAGATGGCACCGAGTCTCCCACTCAGGACTGAATGTCATAACATTATATACACATAAAAGACTAACATTATTAAATTAATGGTACCATAAGTGATTGCCTTGCAATGAATTCTTATTTATTCACACGTAGTTATGCACACATGATGATGTGTTTTATATAATAGGTCTGACATTCACTATATTTTGGTAATTTATTACAATAGTCCTAATCATTATTATTATTTTTAAATCTCTTAAAACATTTGTATACATATACTTTTTACTTAGTTAAGTTGTTGTTTTTTTAAATTATAAAGAAAAAAACCCAGGTTATGCAAACCAAAATAGGTTATGCCAAAACATTTTGCATAACCCCTTTTTAGGTTATGCAAATTTTTAATTTGTGCAGGCCTGCTTTATAAAATATCCAAAAAGGTATTATTAATTAATTTTGCCATTTATTTATTAAAGCAAGCACATAAATTACATTAATGTTTATTTCAATTAATTTTTGTGTATTTTAATGGAAAAAAAAAAAGCCCTGAAAATGGTGAAAATGCTATTTGTGCTGTTTGTAATAGCCCACCTGGGTTTTTTCTGCCAATATTTAGTACACATGTATGTAAAAAATATATAATTAACTTTTAGCTAAGTTTACAACTAGTCGTCAGGATCATGATCAGAATGAAAGAAAGACATGTTTTATTTAACAACGCACTCAACATTGTATTTACGGTTATGTGTGTCAGACATATGGTTAAGGACCACACAGATAGTGAGAGAGGAAACCTGCTGTCGCCACTTCATGGGCTACTCTTTTCGATTAGCAGCAAGGGATCTTTTATATGCACCATCCCACAGACAGGGTAGTACATACCACAGCCTTTGATATACCAGTCATGGTGTACTGGCTGGAACGAGAAATCAAGCAATGGGGCCACCCATGGGGATCGATCTCGCACCGACCGTGCACTGACCGTGCACTGTACCACTGGGCTACGTCCCGCCCTGGCTGGAACAAGAAATAGCCCAATGGGCTAGGATACCCAGAAGTACAATTACTATTTACCTCTTCCTCCTCCGCCTCCTCTAAAACCTCGACCACCTCCTCCCCCACCACGACCTCGAAACGACATCTAGACAAGGACACAAGTATAAATCTGAAGAATAAAAAACATTCAATGTTGATGATATATATATATATCAACATTCAGAAAAAAACTGGTTGATTACTGAAGATATGATATTTCGAATCAGCAGAGGAATTTCAAGTGACATTTTTTATCCTGTCAGTTTTATAACGGCTTTATAATGTGGTCGTAAATCAACTTTACAAAATTACAGCAGCTTTTGTAGTGGCATTAATTTCTTCTGCGAATTTTGTGGACTGAATACAAAATACAAAAAGATAAAAAAAAACACAATGGGTCTGCCAAGTTCAGATTTGTTACCTAGCAATCATTATCATTATGTAATGAACTAAGTAACACCGAGTTAGAAATAACAACACATATTGTCATAAATTTAGTTCCTTCAGTAACTCCATTATTAAATGCCAGTAACAATGATAGCCCTACCTATAAAGTAGTGATACACGAATAACACATTTACTAGTTGTACTAATCATCTTGTACACATCTAAGGGATTGAACAGTATTGTAATGTGAACGTGATCAATTGCACTCAAAATTTCACATTTCAAAAACATTATCTTTCATTGTTGTATGATAAAATAAGAGAAAATAAAAAACAGAACACTTTTATTTTCATAAATTTATTTATTCAATTGTTCAGTTATTAAATATGAGTCACATACTTGTAAAGAATTACATTAAGAACAGTGATAAGATAAAGAATTAATCATAAATACATGTATACTACAATAATCATCTGCATACATGTAAGTTGCCAGACTATATTTTGTGGTAACATGTAAATGCTTATTTTAATGCCTGACAAGCACCAACTTGAAACTTGAGTGCAACAACTGGGATGCAGATGATTCGTCCTTTGGACGTTCCGTCCACTAAAAATTTGTCCACTGTTGACCTCGAGATGATTCGTCCACAACCAAAAATTGTTCTTGGACAATTTATTCACTATAATTGTTTTTGTATTAGTTATTTACCGTATATTTCGTCCACGGACTAAATAAATGTACAGACACTTTTTATTTTATTGGAATATCGACACAGAGAATTGCCAGAAAAGTGCAGATTGTAACCTAACCTAACAGCTTTGCCATGCCTATATCTCCGACATCGCCAGTGGCTTTGCCAGCAGCAGAAGGGGGGTTACCAAGTATGATGGGGACAATTTGACAGACATAGTCTATTGTAGTTATAACATTGTAATTATAATAGGGTATGGTATTTTGTGTGTGGACAAATACGTGCCTGTAGACGAATTGTGTACGGAATATAGCAATCGCAATGTACAAATGGTAATTTAACAAGAGTTTAGTTAGGCCTACTAGCTTTGGTTTCTAAATAGTATGTCAGAATTACAGGTCACGTGTAATTGAAGAGCAACTTGACTATAATGGACACAGACAGACAATAACAAGTTGATAGTGCCACTAAAATTTTGTTTGTTTTATATACTAGTAATTTACCACAAAACGAAAATAATTAACCATTCCAATGTCTAAAAAATAACATTTTAGATTTATTGGTCTAAATGTTGTAATCGAGTGGATGAATTGTCCGAGGTGGGTGGACGAATCGTCTGTGGACGAAACATCCAGAGGACGAACCGTCTGGAAAGCCAACAACTGAACAAGTAATAGATTGGAGATTGGATTAAATCTGAAGAACATCTGCACCACTATGTCAATGAAGATGAATTTATGGTTACGACATTTGTAATTGTTTTTAATAAAAATATGCAAAGTTTATGTATGAGATCGATTAATGTGTAGTTATTTTTAATTTTATCTCAGATAAAATTATAAATGTAACAACTTTTAAAAAAGTAAAAAAATATTCATCATTCATCAATTTCATGTTACAGCACCTTTAGACTTTAACGCCGAAAGGCATACAATGGAGTAAATATTTAATGATTAGGCCTACGTACTACACTCATTCGATATAACTTAACGGAGCTTTGAATAAGTCTATCACACGTCCAATATTATGTGACATATGCTCATGAAATAAATTTTAAACATGCATTTTGTCTTACCACAGTCGATGTTGATATTTGTTTGCAAAGCACGTGGTTCCTGTTTAAATGCGCATGTGTATAAATTCATTTACGGTTGTTGTAATCTTTTATTAACTATTAATAATCCGAAACATATAATATATAAACAAAGTAATTATTTAAATACAGTGTTTGGTGTTTGTTTGTTATTTTTCTGATCTTGAAATATCTTTAATTAGGTTTTTTTTAAGAAAAGGAAACGGCAACCAAAACGTAATTCGTACGGTCGAATATCAAAAAACGGCAATGTTACGTTGTTATTAAATGTGTTCAAATAATGACTTTTAATTATTTTATACACCTTTGTTTTATAATTAACTGTTGCTAAGGTTCCTTTGTTGCTCCTTATACAAGTGAATGAATTATGCCACGGGAAAACAGGTGAAACGACAAAAGAATATTGCCATATTAATAAAGGGTTGCAGGTCATAATTTGCATTTCCTAAAGTCTGAACCACATTGTTAACAACTATAATAAATTACCTTTAATTAGCAATATATTTTACCCATTTTTGTTCAGACAGAAATCGTAAAATCAACAACCCCATTACAGTAATACAAATTCCACATACTATGATACTAAACTTCGAACCAAATTGTTAAGTATCATAAATTAACTTGGTGTCGTATGTTTTGGATACGATAATCAAAACATTAAAATATAATAAAAATAATATTTCGTAAATACAATAATACTTTATGTATCTCAAGTCACATTAGTTTATTATGAAAAACAATGATAATCTCCCATGAACATCGGTTTTCCTCCAAAAAAACCAAGCCACTAAGTCATACAAGTGTTTCCGCTATATTTTGACAAATGTCATATGTTTTCGATAGTTTCATTGGCTGTCTATTATTGTACTTGTTATGGTACTGTAGGGTCTACACATAAAATTCTTCTTTTAAAAATAAAATCATAAAATGTTTGAAACTTTAAAAAAAATATCAAATAATTTTCAGAACAATAAACAGTTTTAACAGAAAACATATTTACATTATGTTCTTGTCATAGATTAATGTCTAATCGCCTTGTTCTATGTATCAAGGGAACCAAAAATAGAATTGTCACCTTAAGTACTCTGACAGGTAGAGAACTACATGCATATATTTTCATAAAATTTAACTCCACTAAACCATCTTGATTTGTACTAAATGTAAATGTACAAGTTGTAAACAGGCCTCTGTCCGAAATTACTGAAAAGAACTTTGTTGTGAATGACATAAGAGGTAACCCAACTAGTCATCCATATGTTCAGGCTAATAGTAATGTATTATCGCGCGATACATGCTGTTACAAACAAAGTATCAAAAACATATGTCAATCGAAATTGTATGACTGCACGATATTCTCCTCAAAAAAGCAAAATGGCAGATGGTGAAAATTTGCATGTATTTTGCCCTATCTAAGGGAAGTCGATATCGGTGACATTGTTCAGGTGTGCACAAATGTGAAATTATGATAGTTGCCCAGTGGGCAACCAGTAGCTGAAGTTTGGTTGCCCAACATCATCTCTTGGTTGCCCACATATTTCATAAAAGTTTTATGAATATAACCGGCCTCGGTGGCGTCGTGGCAGGCCATCGGTCTACAGGCTGGTAGGTACTGGGTTCGGATCCCAGTCGAGGCATGGGATTTTTAATCCAGATACCCACTCCAAACCCTGAGTGAGTGCTCCGCAAGGCTCAATGGGTAGGTGTAAACCACTTGCACCGGCCAGTGATCCATAACTGGTTCAACAAAGGCCATGATTTGTGCTATCCTGCCTGTGGGAAGCGCAAATAAAAGATCCCTTGCTGCCAATCGGAAGAGTAGCCCATGTGGTGGCGACGGTGGGTTTCCTCTCAAAATCTGTGTGGTCCTGACCATATGTCTGACGCCATATAACCGTAAATAAAATGTGTTGAGTGCATCGTTAAATAAAACACTTCTTTCTTTCTTTTATGAATATAATTTTGAACTGTCATTAAAATGAAACTGAAATTTAAAATGTTTTTGTTATTATCATTACTTATCAGTTTAGTTTTATTCCTTTTTTTAACATTATTTATCTATAGCTCATCTTCGCTTTGGCTGTCACAGTCATAATACTTTGATGAACTGAATGGTTGTTGATGTAGTTGTAGCCTTTCACCCACCATTCAATGACACGTACAATTCCAATGATGCAAAACGCTGCAGAAATTGCTTAATTGTTGAACGGCTCCTTAGAGTGAGAAAGCGCAGGAATACTCTGTAAAACTGTACATGTGATGATCACACCACCTGCCAAAATCATGCACGGTGGACGCTGAGTGGATGGCAGTGTTTGGGTGGATATTTATATCGCCTGTCAGTCAAGTTGTCAGTGCCGATACTTTTGAATTACCTGTGACTGTTCAAGTGTCATGAAGTTTTGGTTTTTATTTTATGTGTTTTATGATTTATTTTGATGCCCGTAACTGTTTGACAAAGAATGGTTGCCCGCAACATATTTTGCTTGTCCCAAGTGCGCGGACAACCAATTTGTGCACCCCTGTCGTTACAGTTTCGTATGTGGAATGTGTCACTGTAATGTATTTTTCATGATTTGTGTTTGGACAAAATTTGGGGGAAATCTAATTGTAATTAAAAGTAGTAGAGTAATTTATCGTTAACAATTTGGTTTGGACTTTAGATGATAACATGTCTACTATAGCCCGTCCCACAGGGAATGGCTTTGGAATTTACTACTAGTTATTTATTTCTGAGTCGATTGTTTTGTAAATTGCACACAAAAATAGTAACTTTTTCAATGTGTCCCTCCGTTACCATGAATTTATTTTTTATTAAAAATATAATTATTGAGTGATGTATTTCAAAATTATATTATTGTTTTATGCATATGTTAGCTTGATTTCTGTTATACTAGTTCCATTGTTGGATGCCTAGCACACCAGATAAAAACAACTGTAAGTCATTTTGTGTGATTTGCATTTCATGTCCCTCCGTTACCAAATTTTAAAAACCCATTTATGACATTTAATATAGAGTTGCATTAGATATTTTTATGCAGCAGTTTAAAGGAACCTATCACCTATAAAACCAATCCAAAAGTAAAAATCTTATGACAAAAACTTAATTCAGTATGAACTATTTTATGTGTAAAAGTAGTTAAAATGTCCCTCCATTACTGCTTGATGTTGCCCATTTTGAAATTGTATCATTGTAATGATTTTTATACAATTTCTGTCCAGATACAATATGGGTAAAATCTATTGGTAATTAAATGTAGAAAAATAATTTATAAAAGTTGTTAACAATGTGGTTCAGACTTTGGGACAAAATGCATGCATGATCATTTATTAGTAATGGTCAAATGGGGACAATCTGTAACAAGAAGTGTATTAATTGGTTTGAAATTAAAAGGAAAAGAAGCAGAAGTACCTAAATGTGTAATTTTGGACATTTATTTAATTGATATTGTGTTCCTGATGACGTTAAATTTCAAATATAATTGTTTGCATTTTTTAGATCATACCGACATAGAAGTGCTTCAAGGGAAAGAGATCGGTCAAGGGAAAGAGACCGGGACCGCAAAAAGAAAAGTCGATCTCGCAGTCCAATCCGATCAAGGCGGTCGAGATCTAAGGACCGGTTAAAAAGGTCACGGTCACGTGAAAGACGACGGTCAAGAAGCAGGTCACGGGATCGAGATAAGAAAGAGAGAGACTGGGATCGCGATCGGGACAGGAGAAAGAGATCAAAGTCTAAAGATCGGGAAAGAACTAGGAAGTATGTTCGCTGACATATTCATTTATATATTGTTGTTTTTTCTTGCATCTTTCTGATTTGTATTTTTAGCTCACGTCCTAGGATCAGTCATGTGTATGTGTATGTGTTATTGTGTTTGTTGGAAAGCGCATGCTAAAGATCCCTTATTGTTGAATAAACATTAAATGTTGGGTGGTGTTAAACAGACATTTTTTATTTATTTATAGATTGTTAACATATGCAGTGACCCCCTCAAGACCAAGTAAAAAGTCTGGTTTTAAGAGGTATCCAGTTTAGGGAGGTTCTCAGTATTAATATTATTTAAAAAGGGGCAGTGAAAAACATTCCATTTTGAGGGAATTCCCTTGTAGAGAGGGTCTGGTTTTGAAAGGTTTCACTGCATATATAATATTAAATACTTTTTGTTATGTCTGTCTCAGATCATACAAAAATAATATATGAAAAAAAACCCACAGAAACAAAAACCTCAAAGCTATTGTGTAAACTATTCAAAACAATCTTGTGGTATCATGGATTTGTTTGTTTTTCCAGACGGGACAAAAAGTCACGTTCTCGAACACCTGAGAAGAAGAAATCTAAAAGTCCATCACCAAATGTGCTAAAGTTAGCTTTCAGAGAAGGAGAACTCCGAGTGAAGGATGAACCACTTAACAAGGTAAACAGTTGTCTCCACTTTATCATCCATTCAGTCATATATACTGATGGAAAGATATAAGGGAACATATCAAATTGTAGACCATATTTAATTTACTACTAGCGTAGTAATGTCTGTATTTCATACCAAGTTGTAATGTGGGATTGAATGTCTGTACTGTTGAATGTGCTGCCTATATGTTCCCAGTCAACTTCTGACAATATCAATTGATTTTTAATGCAGTCATTATTTCTTGTTGCTATCTCTGTGATTCTTTATTTCTTTCCATCAGTATATGTTTACCTTTGTTTGACACCCAATAGCCGATGTACTTTGGGGCTCACACTGGCATTTCTTTTTGTAGCCAATTTTGAGATATGTGGACCATTTTCTTAAAAATTATTTAAAATGGTTAATTTAAAGAAAAATGTGTCAGGCAAAAACTAAATGTTGTAGCTAGTTAGTATAAAAATTAGCAATTTGTTAATTTGGCAATGGACAGGTATGTACTATCCTGTCTGGGATGGTGCATATAAAAGATCCCTTGCTGCTAATCGAAAAGAGTAGCCCATGAAGTGGCGACAGCGGGTTTCCTTTCTCAATATCTGTATGGTCCTAAATCATATGTCTGATGCCATATAACCGTAAATAAAATGTGTTGAGTGCGTCGTTAAATAAAACATTTCTTTCTTTCTTTCCTTTCACCTAGTACCAAAGTAAGCAAGTTGATGGAAACACCTTTCCCCATCCACACAATTTCCAAACATCTACATTTGGTAGATTAAAATATTTTTATTACAGATGTTGATGTTTTTTGTATCAGTAATGGATAAACTACAGTGAACATACTCATTAGTAAATGTATGTATCAATTATGAGGTATGAGTATTATGATTTCTATGGGACCATAGATGTGCCACTGAATATAATCTGTAGCAACCTATATTTATAAATATTTTTAGGCCTTTCAATGGTTGTTAAACAAATAGAATTAAAAAAAAATACACTAATGTACATGTCCTGCAAAATAAGTACTTTTTAAAAGTATTAAGCCATGTGGATATTTATAAACAATATTGATTTTCTAAAATTAAATAATAAATGTTTTTAGATTGATACAATTTGTTAATTGTGTATTCATGATTTACGATATTGGTTATTATAACGACAGGAAGAGGAGCAGAAGCGGCTCGAGGTTGAAATGCAGAAGAGACGAGAACGGATTGAACACTGGCGGCTGGAGCGCAAGAAGAAACAAGAACTGCTCCCCATCAACATAGCACCGCCCACGAAGAAGTGGACGTTGGAAGATGATGATGATGACGATGACGATGATCAGAGTCACAAACTGAACGCTGACGAAGAGGATCCACTCGATGCTTTCATGCAGGTTAGATGATGTTGCATCAGGCGTATGTGAAGGGGGAATTTAGGGGTTAAAACCCTCCCCCCAATTTTCTTCTTTTTTAAAAATATTTTTTGTGGAGGAGCATGATGTGGTGATGTGCAGGAGGGGTGGAACACCACTGCTGAAGCAAATTTCTCTTCTTGTTTTATTTCAATATATTTTCCTGGGGAGCATGATTAGACCCCTCTTTAAACTTTGCTCATCACAGTCTAGATCCATCCCCTGCATACATTCCTGCACATGTGCCTGTGCATGTACTTGAATAATAGGGGATGTTTGTGCAAGATTTCAAGAACTCGCCTGGCATCAACCTTTAACTTACAATTTAGGTTCGATGTGATGTTTAAAAAAAATTTGAAACCTTTAAAGGTAGGATTACGTTTTCTGACATGCTAGTTACTAAAGTTTGCCAGGTTTCCATAAATAATAAATATTTTGTTTGCGATTTACAAGCAACTCAATTTTGTCAAGTATGGAAGCTCGGTTTAATTATACATGTAGGTTGAATAATGACCTATTTTGCTCAAATATGTTTATTTTGCCTTGCAAGGACAGTAGTAACATCTGTTTCTTTAAATATTTTTTTTTAACACATTGCCGTTTAGGTTAAATTTAAATATAATCAATTATTAGTCCTTGCATCGGTCCAACCAGAAGGGACTGTCTCCATCTGTCTGTCCGTCCCACATATATTTTGTTTTCGTAATGCCTCAAGATATTGAGCTGACATTTCAGATACAGCTTTATCATATAGAGTTACAGATCACGTTTGACTTGTATAAGGATTGGCCCTTTTTTGACAGAGTTATGACCTTTGAACTTAGCAGATTAAAAAAAAAATTGTTGGGGCTGGTAAGGGACATGTACTCTCAGAATGCGTTATTTTATATTAAATGTAAATGTTATCAATTATTTATATTTTGCTTCTTTTATTTTTTCCAGTCTGTCAATGATGAAGTAAAGCAGACCAGAGATAAAGATAGAAGTATTGGGATTAAGCTCGAGTCAAATGTTCGTACAGGTTTTTATTATTCATTGCTTTTTAATTAGTAT
Source organism: Gigantopelta aegis (assembly GCF_016097555.1). Lineage (NCBI taxonomy): Eukaryota > Metazoa > Mollusca > Gastropoda > Neomphalida > Peltospiridae > Gigantopelta > Gigantopelta aegis. The sequence continues at coordinate 52,441,071 of NC_054706.1, forward strand.
TTTACTGTTAGTTGTGGTTTTAATAAACACTTGACTAATGATACCCAAAAGATTGCTCAACTGCCACCAAAAATGAAGAAGAACCTCTTTAACCTTTAGACTACTGGATTAATTTTTGACAAAAACACGATGTTGAATGGGTACAAGTTTATAATTTGTACTTGTATGTATTCACTTAAATGTTTTATAAATAATTAAATAAAGTTCATATTTGAATCAGTAAGTATTATTTTTGTGGATTTTTCAAATTTTTATGATATTTTAAATCAGTTAATGGTCATTAAAATTAGGCACAAAAAAAAAAGAAGTCGCATTTACTTACGGGCAATTGTAGCCAGTTGTCCAGTTTTATGTCCATTATTCCTAATAACTGGTTTTCTGACCAGAATTAAAAAAAAAACCGCACAAAGATTCATATCCCAATATTTGGTGATTTTTGTTGGTAAAACGATCAAATTTATTATCAAGTTATCTGTCACAATCAGCTATCGATCCCTGAAAATGACCGCGGCATGTCGCCATTGTTGTCAAGCGAAAATATTTGCAGAAAAACACTTTTTCAACTCACAATTCCAAGGTATTTTCCATTGAAAAAGCAAAATCTAAAGACACTGAAAACTTGAATTGTCTTCCATTTCCTGTTAATAAAGTGTTTCCAGTGAGTGTTGTGTGCAAAACAGTGGGAAATATGAATTGGGGAATGCACTATATAGTGTACAGCATGTCGACTGGTGTGATGTTGGGCGAGATATCTTGCTTGCAGTAGTCAGAAGGTTAAGTATCGGGGATCTGATCTTCAAGAGACTGTTCCAAATAATGTTTGATCATTACGTAAAAAACCTTATTCATTATACATTCATGGACATCTAAATACCATTTACAAAATAACAAATTGGAGATTGGGTGGAACATTGAGGGGAAGTGGAAATTATCTGTGTCTTTAAATTCAATGTGTTTCTGATTGTCTTGATGTTAAAACCTATAAAATAAAGGAAATAAAATAAAGTTTTGAGTTACTACAAGCATACATGAAGAAACACATTGGATATACAGACACTCGTATTCCAGATATGAACATATATTTAATATGCAGTGCTAGTTTAGTAATTAAAAAGGCTCTATTAGTAAAAAACATCTTAACAAGGGCAGCAAACTCGGGACAGTCTCTTTAAGCCTGTGACCTGCAGTTCTTACTGGCAGCCAGCAAGCTTTATCTGCTTGATTTCAGCGATTGATGGCTTATTTTCCACAAGTTAAGGTCTATTACGTCATTTGTACCTTCATTGTCACCCATTTTGGTCTTTGAAATCGAGAATCTGAATATTGATATACATACCTTTGTATGACGCTTAATAGCCGATCTGTATTTTTTGTTGGGGTGTCGTTAAATATTTATTCATTCATTCATTTGAGAATCTGAATATAAAAGGTAATTTAGCCGATAACAAAATGGAAACTTGCTGTTTTAATATTACTTCTGTAATCTAAATATAAGATGTCATCTTAATAATAGTAGAGAAAAGTTATGTTTGCTGGTAATAAAAACATTTTATCCCTCTGTATTTTTGTATTAAATTTGTTGTCAGGCATGCTCAGTCAATTACTGTTGCCTTAAGATGTCACTTTTAATGTCTCCAACATAGTCTGATTTAGTAGAAAAGCATTGATATTTATGCAGCTACATGTAACATAGTTTAAGAGGCCACATGTATGTACTCTCTTAAATGTCTCAACAAAGATTTAACTGGGGTTTTTTATTTTTATTTATTTAACAGGAAACAAATGGTGCGACTACTGGGAAAGTGACGTTTATGACAGGTGTTGCCAAAAAAACACCTGATCCTGGCAAAATCAAGGGTGAACTTATGGAGAACAATGTAGATGCTATTGAGGTAAAGAATGAGATAAACATGGGTCCTATATCTATTGAAAAAAGCTTTTAGGTTCTTGATATTTCTGATAAAAACATGAAAATTACATGAATAAGATTTAATAAAAATGATATCCTACACATATGAATACATTATTGTGAAACACTCTTTGTTTTAAAAATCATCTGATTGAATACGCTATTGATTGTTTTCAAGTAATAAATGGTAGAGCAACATTTTCTGATCTCTCTTTATTTTTTAATCGTAAAATATATGTATGTTCCGTCTAATTGTATGATTATGAAAGGGTTCAAGTATGAAGCAACACATAGTTCTATTTATCCTGCAACCACCGTTTCTATTGATGGAATAGGATGACGGATAAAGCAAAGTCATCTTCTGCTACTAGCAGGATATGAGTTTTGACGTCACTCCTGTGACGTTACACACACAGCTACATTACAAAATAGCTTATTTGACCTCTAAGTCATCATGCAATGTGGCTGAAATAACAGAAATAAAAAATTATCCCCTTAACTTTTATTATGGTCTGCAGGATAAAGATAATAACTACATGTAGTTAATGACGTCGGATATCTGCTTTATCCTGTTCAGGCCAAATGAGAAATTTGCCTTGGCAGAACCTCGTGGAATTTCCCATTCTTACATTCACAGGATAAAGCAGATATCCAACATCATTAACTAATTATTCTCTATATAACAAGTTTTTGTTGATTATATTAAATGACTTAAAGCATTGCTTTAAAAAGTGACATTGTTTATTTTTAGTACTCGTCTGAAGAAGAGGAAGAAGACCTGGATATGACCATGGCTAGCATCATCAAGAAAAGAAAGGTAACAGTCACTTCACACAAACAGGAAGATTAGCCTGCAATAAGGTTTTTGTTGGCTTGGATTTTAACTTTCAAAATGATGACAGTAAATCTTCACTTGTTCTATTTAAACATTAAAAAAAAAGATGAAAAAAAAATCTCAGAATGTTTCTGGAATTTCAGATTTTTCATTCGCACGTGAAATTTAGGACATGATTTACATCGCCATTACAGGTTACCTGTTATTTTTGTTTGAATTGTTTCCATAAAATGGGATACACAAATTTTCAATTCTCAGATAACTGTACACTGAATTTGATCTAAAATACTAAAAACATATCTTTGTTTAATTATGGTATAAAATTTCCAGCTTTTAAAAGATCATTTCAACTTTCATTTTGAGATGTGTACCATAAACTTGCTTGTATTAAAGTTAAGATTGGGATACTAGTTAACCTTGTTGGGTGGGTACAAGTTTATATAATTTTTACTTACATATATTCACTTAAATGTTTTATAAATACATGAAATATTTGAATCGGTAAGTATTATTTTCGTGGGGTTTTCGAATTTTTATGATATTTTAGATCAGTGAATGTTGATTAAAATTAGGCAAAAAATTGAAAAAGTCGCATTTACTTACAGGCATTTGTGGCCAGCTGTCCAGTATTTATGTCCACTATTCCTGATAACTGGTTTTCTGACCAGAATTTAAAAACGAACTACGATTCATATCCCAATATTTGGTGATTTTTGTTGTTGGTAAAACAATATAATTTATTATCAAATTTGCTGTTACAATCGCCTATCGATCCCTGAAAATGAGCGAAATATGCTGCCATTGCTGTCAAGTGAAAATACTTGCCAAAAAACCCCACTTTTTTAAACTCAAAATTCCAAACAGCCATAGTGTCGGTAAGTGTTTCCTGTTTTGTATTTCCGGTGAGTGCCATGTGCAAAACGGCGGGAAATATGAATTGGGGAATGCACTGTATGTCGACTGGCGTGATGTTGGGCGAGATTTCTCGCCTGCAGTAGTCAGAAGGTTAGGAGTTAAATGTATGGGTTTTTTCATAACTCTACATCTGTGTATTCGAAAGTGTTCTGGTGCAGGGAATGTGTTCCTAAACGTTTGGAAGAGGCGAAAACATGTTCGTGAACCTGTTCCACACTACCTTGCATGGTGGTGTGACGAGAAGGTGTTTTCATGAACGCAGTTTTGAATACATGGCAAGGGTGAAGGTTGGATTCTAATTTTATAATGAAAGGTGATTGTGAACTAGCTATGAAAGATAATAAGTGTTAATACCAGTACCAACATTTTTCACTGTAACTGTAATATTTCAGGGTAGGACGTAGCTCAGTGGTACAGCACTCGCCTGATACGCGATCTAACTAGGATCGATTCCCGTCGGTGGGCCCATTGAGCTATTTCTCTTTCCAGCCAGTGCACCACGACTGGCCGTGGTATTTACTACCCTGTCTGTGGGATTGTGCATATAAAAGATCCCTTGCTACTAATCGAAAAGAGTAACCCATGAAGTGGCGAAAGTGGGTTTCCCCTCTCAGTATCTGTGTGGTCCTTAACCATATGTTCGACACCATATAACCGTAAATAAACTGTTGAGTACGTCCTGTAATATTTCTAATTGTCTATCATGAGAAGATTGTTTAAGAGTTATCAAGTTTTGTAATAATTGTTTTGTTATTCATGTTGCAGGAATTAATAACTGTGGATCATGATCGCATTTACTATCCTCCATTCAGAAAGAATTTTTATGTGGAAGTGCCTGAAATTGCCAATATGACTCAAGAAGGTTAGTATAATTTTGCATTTGTGATATAGGCTTAATTATTATTACATTGTTTTTATCTTAATTGAAAGAAAAGAGTGGGGAAGTCATATTTATGCCTAATTATTCCAGTCTGAGCACGCAAGCCTTTTGCCATATGACATCAAACATGGTTCACCACATGGTTTGTAAGATGTTGAATTTGTTGCGTCAAAATCTAGTTTTTAAACTCTTAATTCAAAAATAAATATTTAACTTTTGTTCTATTTTTCCCAATACAAAACTTCTATTTCCACATACTGTATTGAAACTACGAATGTTGGAAATATGCAGATGAAAATCTAGTCAGAAGTCAAATCGGTCTTATGCAACCCTTAAAATTCACGATGACAATCAGCAATGCTACTGCAAAAATCTGTTGCAAACATGATCTGCAAAGACATTTTTATCATTATGGGGTATTTACATTATGTTATTATTTGTACTAAATTCCCATCACAAGATAATTTGAATTTCGAGGACAGCTTATGTCAAGTGACAAGTGGTATCTTGTAGATGCATATATCGTCTTACTTTATTTGATTATCTTAATTATCCGAAGTATAAATTATATTCTTCCTATGTTCCAGAGGCTGATCAGGCCCGAGAGGAGATGGAAAACATAAAAGTGCGAGGCAAGAACTGCCCCAAGGTGATCAAAACCTGGGCTCAGTGCGGAGTCAGTAAGAAGATTATGGATTGCCTTAGAAAGTAGGTATTTTTAGCTAGGCATGTTTTAGTCGGGTAAAGAGACGTTCTCCTTATGCACCGACTTGTCGCATGGAATCAAATCGTACTGTGAGAACACCTAAATCGGATACGTTCCAATTTTTGTAGGACCGACAAATTGCTTGTGAAAAGTCAGAGTTCGACAAATCCACTAGCCCGTGGCTAGTGGTTTTTAAGTTCGGGCTAGTGAGAAATGCAAAACCACTAGCCCACAGGGCTAGTGGTTCCCCCCTCCTCTCGTTATCGCTCGATCGTGGTTTTTTCTTTCCTTCTTTTTCTCTCGGCTGAAATTTCGTTTAATAATCTGCAAACTGCAGTAACATACTATCTCTACATTGTCACAGTTACAGCATGCATTGTTTACCATTCCCTTTCAAGTTTCTGGCACAGGAAATAAGTCTAATGACATGCGTGTTTTGATTGGTTAAACACGTCATGTGGTAGTTAATCCAGACCTGTCAACCCTCCCGGATTCCGCGGGAGTCTCCCGGTATTTGATCAAATATCCTTGCACCTGTGCGGGAGACAGTTTCTCCTGTTAAATGACATTTTTGTGAGCATAAAAAAAAATCGATCCGCTTTTGTCAAAATAACATAAGGGAAGTAACTCTACCTTTTTTTTCTCATTCGGAAAATGTCGACTACTTTCGGTTTCTGAGAATGTAACAGGCCGAATTGTCCCGACTGTTTAACCTTTGCCGAAGTGAGAATTGTGGGATAGCCTATTTATATTGTTAAAAAAGCACATGGAGTTTATAAAATGACGTGTTATTATAATGTTTGTTGTCATCGCAATGGCTACGAAGCATTTTGCCGCTAATTCAACAGGCTGTGTATTGACATTCAGTGTTGCATATAAAAAAACACACAATTTAGTTCTAATAACACCTCTGAATTGTAAAATGTCTTCCCACTGGATTACATAATGCAACTGTGACGAATCTGAACTGACAGACTCCGAGTTGACAGCGATACACACGATGCATGTTAAAATCACATGTCACAGCAAGACAACGAAAAGACCAATTAGCTGTATAAACATACTTGTGTCAGTTAATTTTGTATGTTTGTGCAGTAAAATGTTGGTTATAAGGGTACACTTCAAGAAATAATTTTTGTACAATTAAAAAATGTTGTGTTTAACATTGATATAAAGTTACTCACGGAAATGGGTATAATTCCGGTATATTTCACACGATGTCCGTAATGAGGTTTTACTTATGATTAATAAAAATACAATGTTTATTGCATTATTATAATGATTTTAAATAAGTACCACGCCACCATTCCTCATTATAGTAAAAACTGAATATTAATTTATAAGATTTATATAAATTTGTCTTTGGTACTTAGGTACACTAACCACAAATGATAATGTAACGCAACCTGTAAGGCTGTAAGTGTAATACCGTAAATGTACTAATTAAATTTTTTATTTCTTGTTCATGTTCTTAACATTTTTGGATAAAATATTATTATTTTTTTAAAATATGTATTAAATCTTAATAATATTTAAACTTTAAAAAAACTTCTTTTTTTTAAATGCCAAGATCTAAGGTTAAGAAGTATATATGACATTATATAGTATTCATATAACTTATTGTAATAATGTTTTTTTTAAATATTGCAGTTTTGGGTTAAATTGTGTGAATTTAAAAATCTCCTGCTTTTTGACAAAATTCACCTGCTTTTTCAACACACCTCCTGCTTTCTCTTGACTAAAGGTTGACAGGTCTGAGTTAATCTCGCACATATGTTTTAGGCTAAGAACTTGGAAATCACCAATCACAACGACAGGTTAATCTCAATCAAGTAAACCCCAGCCATGCTTTGAATTTCAGTGTTTGTTTTATTTACTTATTGTTTTCTAATTTAACACTTCGCTAACATGTGGTTATCGGCAATCAGGAAAACAATTTACTTTAATGGTAACCGCATATGCAATGACTCAGCTTGGCCTATTACGTGTAGCGGTTTGGATAATACGTCACAGCTGCCGATACAAGATAATACCTTTTTTGTTCATCAATTAAAAACGGATTAGATGTCGCCGTTATATTCTTTTAGTATCGGTCTGACACTGAATAATGCCCTGTATTTGAGCAATTGTCATCACCGTTTCTGGCTACATAAATAGAAGGCCCTAAATATATAACCAACTACCAAATACACTGAACCATCTATTACCGTGTGTCACACTGTCGTACCCTCATTTAAATTTAATTATTTTGATAGTGTCTTTAGATACCAACCAAGAGTTTGCTCAGTTATTTTTCCCCGGGGGGAGTGCAAAAGCGAAAACGGGACAATGACGATGGATCACACTTGACAAAAGACCAAACGTACGACACGACGAAAAACTGAAAGTTACAACATAATTTAAGTGTTTGTTTTATTTTACTGTTATACTCGTAAATGTGTAATGTTACAAAAATTATATAAAAATCCTGTTATAATTGATCAGGAATTTGGGCTAGTGCTTTATCTTGGTGGGCTAGTGGTTTTCACAAACCCACTAGCCCTGTGGCTAGTGACTTTTCAAAATATTTGTCATACTCTGGAAAAGTCGGTGTGACTAATTGCATAATGAGAACGCCCCTTAACGAAGCAACTTGAAGGTTGATTTTTTCCAACTTAAGCTAATTTCTTTGGAATATTATTGACTGTGGCGTATGCCAACTTGTTTGTATGAAAGAAGAACGAGATCCCTTGATGCTAGTTGCAAGAAATAGCAGTGGTGACAGTGCTTTTCTTCTACAACTCTCTAAATAAGTATTCCAGATGCTGTATATGTATACACACCTTCCCTCAAACTCCAAAGTACTATGGAAATCATTTGTATAATATATGTTAGTGTACTTTGGAATACCATAGGTGCCCTTTTTCAGACATTGCACCCCTCCATAGAAAAACCCTGCAGCCTACCAATTAGGTTTGACATCCAATCAGGCATGTCATTTTTATCAGCTTTTTATTTGATGCTAACGTTTTGTTTGCATAATATAATTTTCACAAAGTAGACCTGATTTGATCTGAAATATTGAAAAATGACCTTTAATTTAGTATTATGGTTTTAGCTTTTATTGTTAAATGGGTGTTACACCTCTGTCTAACAGCTTGTAATTAAACTATGTTCTGAGATGTCATTACAGGGAACATTTTGTTTTCAAAGTCTTGATAGCAATATTTCTAGTCCTTCGAAAATTGATTAGCAACTACTGTTTAATGTTTTAAAATTGTGTAAAGATCTCTGAAACTTGCATAGCAATTCGCGACACGATACTGAACAAAATGTTCCCTGCATTAAATAAACATTTCTTGTAAAGACTTTTGTTTTATTTTGTAGACACGATTATGAAAAACCAACTCCGATTCAAGCTCAGGCCATTCCGGCCATCATGAGTGGGCGTGACCTGATTGGAATTGCTAAAACGGGAAGTGGAAAGACTGTCGCGTTTCTCCTGCCCATGTTCAGACACATCATGGATCAGACACCGCTTGCAGATGAGGATGGTCCAATTGGTAATTTGAGGGATTTTGTTGTCATGCTTTGGTATCATTATTGTACTTGGCAGGGTTCTGCTCAGGATTTCTTGAGGGGTGGCAAGTTTTTCCCCACTGGATTTGGCAGCAAAAGGCGGATGTGGCGGGGGTCTTGGCCCTCCCCCAGGAATTTTTTTTAATGCAGGCCCTCAGATGCGATCTGAGCAACTCATAAGGCCCCTAATACAGTTTAAAATCTTGTGAATTTTTTCAGATTTTTGATGTAATTTTTAATGTAATGTAATTGTTTTTTCTTCCTTGCCCAAAGTTTCACTGCAGCCGTGAAAGGAAATCTCTGTTATTATGTCAATTATTTGTTCACAGGCATCGCCGTATTCTTTGCATGAAAACCTCCACCAATGTCTTTAAAACACCGTAGCAAACGCGTTGATTAATTAAATTTACAAACTGCGCAATAATTATGACTAACTCCTATTACGAGATATTCTCAACCAAATACATGTATTAAAACCATAAAGAACAATAATAAAAAACAAAAAAAGAAACTAGATCTATAGATCTTGTCTAGCGGGCCTATTTGTTCATGAGATCGTTTCATGTCGTTTTATAGCAGCTGGATCAGCTGCATGCAATAGCAGGTGATCGCAGCGTCACTCGCAGCCGTCTGAGATACTACAGTAAATGTAACGCACGTGGCATAGCCGGTTATGACGCGTGTTTGTTTAAAGTTGCGGAAAGTATGTCACAATTGTATTAAACTGTTACATGGTGAAAATAAAGAATTATTTAATGCCTGGTGATAAAAGTAGTGGTGGTCGGAAAAAGCACTTCTTGAGCTTAGTGGTGGTCGGGCATGTCTGAGTGCTGGCAAGGCCGACCAGTGCCAATCAGCGCGGGCAGAATGCTGACTTTGGGCCATATGTGAACTTCAGTGACATTTTTATTGTTTGTCTTGTCTTAGGGGTTTTGGTAATATACTTTGTATGATTTGCAGCATTTTTATAAGATGTTAGAGTACTTACGACAGGGTTAGACAAATCCACTTGCCCTCAGTCCCAGCTAGTGAATTTTTGTTCTGGGTTAGTGATAATTATCAACTGTAGGGCATACACAACATGTCTGTGATGGCTTGTGACTTTCTCAAACATTGTGTCAAAATTTGATTTGATTAGAGAATTTGGTCAATTACATCATTTATTGGTAATATATTGTGAAAAACATTACCTCAATTACTTGTCGATTATCAGCATAATATTAATTGATATACATAATAATAAATATGGGATTTTTTCAATTGAATATTTCAGCTGTTATTTTAACACCGACTAGAGAACTAGCTTTGCAGATCACCACAGAATGCAAGAAGTTCACCAAGGCTTGTGGACTGAAGGCAGTTTGTGTATATGGTGGAACGGGAATTTCCGAGCAGATTGCCGAATTGAAACGTGGATGTGAGATCATTGTGTGCACACCAGGCAGGATGATTGACATGTTGGCAGCAAATAATGGTAAGAATGATATGGACATTTTTTTCAGAAATGTATGCTACGATCGAAAAAAAGCTTTTATATTTTATTAATTTTATGTCATTGGATTAGTGCAAAAATAATACTCTTATTTTCATGCCTTTTAATCAGTGCATTTGATCAGATCGGATTGTGTTTTGGGTCACTAGATCAAAGATAAGTTATGGATTGATTGAAATCATATTTGTACTGTTGGACAATATTGCAAAAAGAATACCTAGGATTGTTTTTCTTCTTCTCACCATTAGACTGAACATCAAATGTTCACCATTGAACTTTTATGCAGAGCCATACAAATCAAATGTTTGGGTTTTTTTTTTAAAGTACTATGAATATTTTAGTTCCTTAAGCTCTTATTTGTGAAGATGACAGAAAAATAAATACCCATGGTAATAATAACTGATTCATAAGGCTAGTCTGGAATGTGTTTTTGAAATGAAATGATATCTTAAATTGGTGGCATTTATTCCTTTTAGAACTGGTCACATTTAAAAGTCTACATGATAGTCATAGTTATAGGATATTAAATAAGCTTCCATTTTGTATCATGTTTTATGTCCCAAGTGAAATAATTTTCATTTGTCACAAGCTACAGCGAGTGACAATAAAAATTATTTCACATGATATGAAATGGTAGCAAATTTAATTTCCTATTTATTACCCATAATCAATCTTAATTTGTATCACTCAACTCATTTGGTTGACATTCCTTTAAGGTTGTAATGCGCCAATCGATGACGTCAAAGTGTTACGTCCCATTTGGCGTTATGTACCAAGATATTTTTAACCATATGGGTAATAAAACATTATTAGGTGATGATAGTTAAAGGTTAAATAAGATGATTATTAGGTGATGACAGTTAAAGGTTAAATAAGATGATTATTAGGTGATTATAGTTAAAGGTTAAATAAGATGATTATTAGGTGATGATAGTTAAAGGTTAAATAAGATGATTATTATTCATTTGTCAGTTACTTCTACATAATATGTTGGATTCCATCACTGAAATCAATTTTATTAATTGTTTTCCTAAGTAGTAACATCATTCTCTAGTGACCATCAGGTGAACTTTACCAGCCCATGCTGATATTTCACTTCATGGGATCTTTCGATTTTAGATTTCCTTTCATGATTTCCTTTCATGAATTAATATCTTGGATATTTTGCAAAGCACAAAGTTTTTCGACTACCTTTGGATATATAACCCCATGTTTGGTGCTTGGGTTTCCGACATGGCTGGTTGAACGTGGTAGGATAGGGTCCTGTCTACCACACATACGGTGTAATTTGTTTCTTTTTTTCAACCAGGCTAACTAGTCATGCCATGCTGCAAGTTATATTTAAGTGTACTGCAGGTTGAAGACGAAGGACGAAGTGCATGGTGGGCTGTGTTGGTACACACGGATTGAACAAATTTGTACTATGCACATGGTACACACATGCAAACTGAACTATTTATGATACCTTTGTGGTTTGAGTGTCACAGATTAACAGTTGTTTACAGCCCTCGAAATTAGAACATTTTATAACAGCAATTTAGTAAAAAATAATAACACATGTAAATACCCGAGATTGGTAAAATGCAGGTCAGTTTTGAAACCGCTTTTTGCAGCAGCACGGCTGATTGCCATTGTGAATTTCGAGGGCTGTGTTTATGCAATATAAATCTGGCCCTCCTGTGCTAAACACACTGGAACATGCCACCTGATTGTTCAGTTCTTTAGCAGTTATTTACATTCCAAATCAGAAAAAACACAAACCAGTTACCATGGGTACCTTTAGGTTCTATAATTTTCCCTAAAAACAACTTTGACATCCAATAGCCAGTGATTAATAAATCAGTGTGCTCTAGTGGTGTCGTTAAACAAAACAAACTTTCCCTAAAAACAACAGACCAAATATTTTATAATTGTCATATATTTACTAGTAATTTTTCTTTTTTTCAATTAGTCTGAATTATTAAGTGAGGCAGTATTTTTCATGTAATGATTGGAGTAACAATGTTGTTAAATTGGATCGTGCTGTTCGGATTAATTAAGATTGATTTATCATTGTAAGTGGCAGATCTATATAAAATAATGTTTAGGTGGGGTGAGAGTGGGCAAACATTGGGTTCATAAAACAAATACAAGAAATTAACAAATTAGCACTAGGGTGTTGAATACCTTGAAGTTTACTTTCTATTTAGTTTCATTATTAAACTATATTATTCACTTTATGTTATAAGTAACTCGGAGGAAGTAAAATTGGCATGCTATGGTAGTGAATTAATTGTATGATTATTATAATGACCAGCTTCCTGTAGTCGGTTCAGTAACTGGATGATTTGTGTTTGAATCACATGAGATGTACAGATTAAAACAAAAGATTCAGTAGCTTTTAGCACAGCTGGGCCAGGTTTGTGACATAAATTAAAACTGTTAAAATATTACATCTGAAATATAGAAAGCAGTTTAGTTTTGGGTAACATTGGCTGCATTATTTTTAAAGCTACATATGTATATTATTAATGGAGATACCCATTTAATAAGTGAAGTTGTGTAACCACTTTCACTAATAGAGAAACCTTTAGCAATTCACTAACTGGCAAGTTATGTTATCTGTAGTGATATTTTTGTTTATATTGAACCTGAAAGAAACCATTTCATTTCAACTATAGATAAATTCTAATTGAATATGCAATAAATATTCCCAAGCATGTGTTAAAATTTAGAATAAATATGTACATGTATATATTTTATAGGTTCTTTCTATAGAAAGTTTTGATTACTATAATAACTAGTCAAGATTTTTTTAAATGAACAAATGGGCTAATATTTTGAATGTGATGCAATAGCTGATTAATAAGTTCTAATATTGTGATTCACAAATTTCCAAGAAAAAATATTCAGTTCTATTGACTTGCTTTAGACTGGGACTGAGTAATTTACAGTCTAGATTTAATTTTTTCATATAACATGCATGCAATATGTATGTGGCATTGCAAAGAAATCCAAGTGTCAAAATATTATTAGAGACTTGAGTAACACAGGGCCCGACATTACACACACTTAGTCTAATCAAAATCGATCACAAGTATCAAACATCACATGTAGAAACTTTGAGAGGTCTATTTGTTTGTCAAGTGTTCTAATTTGTGTTCACTGTGTATGTTGCAGGTCGAGTTACAAACCTTCGTCGATGTACATACATTGTTCTTGATGAGGCAGACAGAATGTTTGACATGGGTTTTGAACCACAGGTAAGCATTTGATAAAATACGCCCTAATGCCAATTGATACACCAAAGATCCAATGCGAAGAATCAGTGCACATTGAGTGCGGTTACTTTCAGTTGTTGCTACACCAACTTCAGTTATGAAGCGCTTCCAACCATTCCACATCAGTATGTGGAATTTAGAATTCACTTTCAGTTATGTTCAGTTGTATCGGGGTATGACCATTTTTTTGAAAAGTCACTAGCCACAGGGTTAGTGGGTTTGTAAATTCCATTAGCCCACCAAAATAAAAGCACTAGCCCAAATTTTTTATCAAGTACAACAAACTTTTTATTAGGCTGAAAAACAGTATATGTTTTTAGGAACCCAACTCCCATAGTACTTAGAAAAATGGGCTGACTTGTTTTTCAATATACATGTGTATCATTTAAAAAAAAAAGAAGAAATAATTATTAATATGTAGGTGAAAGTTTATCTCGACCTGTATAGGTGAATGAAGTTTAAACCTGCCTTTCGTAATTTTCATTTCAAACAACTTTTTTCAAGTTTGATCCTAAATCATTGTCCCGTTTTTGGAGGATCTCTGTCTCAGATATGTTTGCACAGCAGATTATTAATAAATGTTAATTTAATAATTAAATAAAAATAATTTGTATTCAAATTTCTTTTAAAAAGTCTATGGTCAAATACATTTTTTGGAAAAGTTTCATTAGAAGAATTGTATCATGGCGTTACGTGTTTTTGATAGGATAAACAAAAGATGTTAACAAAAAGCAAAAGATATTGTCAAAAATTAGGAAAGATGTATATAATAAATAGACCATTTCATAGTGGGTTTTTTAATGCAATTTTCATGTCAACTTGTGATGTGTGAAAATCATATTTTCACTCATTGCTTCGCAATTCATGAAAATATGGTTTTCACACATCACGAGTTGACATAAAAATGTAATCGAAAAAACCCATTAAATAGCCTCTATATTGTTATTGATTTGTTGACACTATCCAATGACCAATGTCTGGATAACATTTATCAAACAAATGTCAATGGAGAAAAAAAAATATTGTGAGCTAGCAGTGGGTTTTTTTCTTCTTTTTAAACCCACTAGCCCATCGGGCTAGTGGGTTTGCATTTGCCACTAGCCCTGTGTTAAAAAGCGCAGGCCCTGGGCTTTGGGCTAGTGGATTTGTCAAACTCTAGTTGTACTTTTTGTAGAGTCAGCTATCATTGACAGAATATGGTCGGTTCCAGTTTTGATGACTTGCCGTATGAAAGCATTGATACAGATACAGTTGTGATGTTATATGAAAACAGTCAGACCCTCCTGTTAAATCATAACCCTATATGGTGTGTCAGTGGGTAATGTCACAGACTCCACTTCTAGTTCAATATGTACCGATGCACATTTAAGAATCCTTATGTGATGTAATTGTGATTGTCTGTTGCCTAGGTGATGAGAATCATGGACAACGTTCGACCTGATCGCCAAACGGTCATGTTCTCTGCCACGTTCCCGAGACAGATGGAGGCTCTGGCAAGACGTATTCTGCAGAAACCCATTGAAGTGCAGGTCGGGGGTCGCAGTGTTGTGTGTAAAGATGTTGAACAGCATGTGGTGAGTACACGTGTGTGTAACACACATGGTTTAGTTAGATGTCTTTCAGGGTCGAATTCAGTGTTTTCTGTCAAACATTGTTTGTGCCAGTTTAATTGGAGTGGATTAAAGTCTTAAATTATTAGTCCCCTACCAGTCCAACTGAAGGGGACTATAGGTTTCCTCTTCATCCTTCTATGTCTGTGTGTCCGTCCATCTGTCCCACATATAGTTTTCCTTACTTTTTTCCGCAATGCCTCAAGATACTTAGCTGAAATATTGTGTATAGCTTTTTCAGGTATGGCTACAGATCAACTTCGACTTTCATGTCGATTTATCCATTTTTGACAGAGTTATGGTCCTAGAAAATAGGAGATATAAAAATGAGTTGTCCATACTTTTTTTCCAAATGCCTCAAGATAAGGAGCAGAAATTTTATGTATAGTTTTATCAGGTACTGTTATAGATAAAGTTTGACTTGCATGTCGATTTACCCATTTTTCACAGAGGTATGACCCTTGAAGTTAGGAGATATGAAAATTTGTTGAGCTCAGTAAGGGACATGCGTTGTAGAATGCTTATTGTGATTAGGTTTTATTCTAGATTGTAATTGTATTTTATTGTAGATTGTAATTGTATTTTTTTGTTGATTGTAATTGGGTTTTATTGTAGATTGTGTTTTAGGGTTGATTATGATTGTGTTTTATTCTAGATTGTGAATGTGTTTTATTGTGGATTGTGTTTGATTGTAGATTGTGATTGTGTTTTATTGTAGATTGTATTTATAGATTGTGTATTGTAGACTGTGATTGTAGATTGTGATTGTGTTTGTAGATTGTGATTGTGTTTTATTGTAGATTGTGTTTGTAGATTGTGTTTTATTATAGATTGAGTTTGATAGTAGACTGTTTGATTGTAGATTGTGTTTGATAGTAGACTGTGTTTGATTGTAGATTGTGATTGAGGAAGACAAGAAGTTCTTCAAGCTGCTGGAGATCCTGGGTATCTACCACGAACACGGTAGTGTGCTCATCTTCGTGGACAAGCAGGAGCACGCGGACGAGCTGATGAAGGAGCTGATGAAACACTCGTACCCGTGCATGTCTCTGCACGGCGGCATCGACCAGTACGACAGGGATAGCACCATCGTCGACTTCAAGAACGGAACAGTCAAACTCCTGGTCAGTGCTCTATAATCAGTCAGTTTTAAGCATGCAGGATCATACAGAGCTGAATTTGCGAAAGGGTACCATCGTGTTTTTATTATTGGTGCATGTAGGTGTTAAATGTGGACAAAATATGTTGTATATGGCTAAACTGTCGTGTTTTAAGAAATTTCATTTTAGGGAAGCTATCATTCTGGCTCCCCAGAAGAAAAAAAAGTGGGGCAGGATGTAGTCCAGTGGTAAAACACTTGCTTGATGCACGGTCAGTTTATCATTGATCAGTCAGTGGGCCCATTAGGATATTTCTTGTTCCAGCCAGTGCACCACGACTGGTATATCAAAGGCCGTGGTATGTGTTATCCTGTCTGTGGGATGGTGCATATAAAAGATCCATTGCTACTAATGGAAAAATGTACCGGGTTTTCTTTAAGACTATATGTTAGAATTACCAAACATTTGACATCCAATAGCCGGTGATTAATAAATCAATGGGCACTAGTGGTGTTGTTAAACAAAACAAACTAACTTTATTTCAGGTGCATGTAGTTGCTAAACGTGGACAAAGTATAATGTCTGCATATGGCAAAGCAGTTGTGTTTATTTTAAATTATTAATTATACATGGCTGTTCCGGGAAATTACATGTCAACTGGGTTCACTAGTATCTTATGATTTACAGTTGTTTACATGTTAGCTGGGTTAAAAACAATTTGACTGCATTCTGAGCATTGTGTACCTTTTGTTAAGACGTTTCTTGAAACTCTCCAGGCTCCATATTCATAAACATACTTAAGTCAATGTATGATACTTATCTATGTACTTTAAGTATGTATTTAGGTATCATACTTTGACTTAGGTACGTTTATGAATACGGAGCCTGATGACCACTTTAGTCCTGTGCAATGGCCACTTTGAGTTTTCCCTTGGATAAGCATTAAGCACATATTCATTAGGTGGGTTTATTTGTCATTGCTTTTTATTTCATTAATCCAATTGCTTTTACATTTCTGACCATTTTTATGTTATTAGTTTTCCATTCTTGCTCTTAACTCAGATTCTAGATATCTGACAAAGGTAGTTAATATAATAGAAAAAATGTATAACAATATTGCCATATTTTATATTCAACATTGGATATCTGTAAAAATAAATTATGTTTATATTTGTGTCAAATGGTAATTACCATTATATTTTGTCATTATTCAGGTGGCCACATCAGTTGCAGCAAGGGGCCTGGATGTGAAGCACCTGATACTTGTTGTTAATTTCAACTGTCCCAACCATTACGAAGATTACGTACACCGCTGCGGGTGAGTATCGCTAATGTCATAAATACATTGTGTTTTTGATACAGATAAGGCCATAATTGATTAAATGCTAGAATTTAAAATTGTTTTTTTAAAATGGGCAAGGGATGTGTGAAATTTTCTTTTTTTCTTTTATGTTTTTAGGACATTGGAAATCATATATGTTTAAAGTACAATTTAAAAAAAATAATTTTAAATTGTGCTTTCATATACATGATAAGGCCTGAGGAATTCAGATGTTCTCTTGTTTTTATAAAACAAAATGTTTTTCCTTCAGTTTAGTAGCCCAATAAAATCTGCTTAATTACCTGGGCCATGTTTAAGAAAAACTCTGCTAATAACCAGTCTACCCAATTTTCCGTTTCAGTCCTGTGCAGGAATATAATATGCAATTTTTTTTATTGTTCTATAAATTAGTACATGTATGTGATTTAGTTGATTCAATTGCACAACTAATTTGTTCGTGTTGTAGTATTGGATTTATTCACTGGTATGTGAAAGGCTGTAAAGATTCCTTGATGGTAATGGGAAAAAATATAGAAGGTGTTCTCAGACTATGTGTCAAAATTATCAAATGTTTGATATTCAATAGCTGATGATTAATAAATCAAGGTGCTCTAGTGGCGTCATTAAAAAAAGACTTTAACATTATAAAATGTTATTTCCATTTTTCAGGCGGACCGGTCGAGCAGGCCGGAAGGGTTATGCCTATACGTTTGTGATGCCTGAACAGGAGAGATATGCTGGTGAAATTCTCCGAGCTCTCGAGCTGTCTAGTTCATCAGTTCCTCCCGAACTTTCTACCATGTGGAATGCATATAAAGAGAGGGCAAAAGCTGTAAGTTGTTTCTATATGCTGCAAAATCTGTAAGGGTATTGTTTACATACTGCAAAAATATTTCTTTTCAACTTAACCTGACCTACCTATCAAAATTCGCAACCCCAAAACCCCCACCCAAAACCATTCTGGAAGATTCTAGGCAGTCGGATGTTAAGATATTCGGACCAGTCCAATTTAATAGGGGGAAATTTCCATAGGGTAGAGGTCAGACTAAGTGTTCAATAAATGAATTTTTTTAATTTAAGTTTGATCCATTATTTTTATTCCATGTTTATATATATATTTTTTATGTCCATTACTGCAACCTAATGTCTTATTTTCATAGATAATGATATGTAGTGGAGGTTAAGAGGAATATCATTATCAAAACTGGTTTCAGATAAACGTTAGGTGCTGAATATTAATATTGGAACAAATAAACATATTTTTAAGCACAACAAATGTTTTTGTTTTGTTTTTATTTCGGCACATATGTTATATTAAAATGTTGTCATCATTTAACAAAGAGCTTTCCATTATATTATGTGCACAGAAACATTTTTGACTTTGTTTAGTTACGTTTTGCTTACAGGAAGGTAAAACTATCAGGAGCTCCAGTGGGTTTAAAGGCAAGGGCTTCAAGTTTGACGAGACCGAGGCCCACCTGGCTAACGAGCGTAAGAAGTTACAGAAAGCTGCTCTTGGTATTGCCGACTCGGATGACGAAGATGCTGGAATGGATGTAAGTACAAGATGTTTCTTCAGAATAAGCTGGCCTGCTAAAGGGTGTGCCAGAAATGATCACCTGTGGATAGGTCGAGGAGATTGTATTTTGTTTCCATTTTACAGCATTTAAACTACTGTTGAAGTTGAATTGGTAGTTATATTTTTCAACACACTTTTTACATATAACTAATTTTAGCATGTAATGAGCTAGTATTTTTTCTAATTATTTTGCTAAATGTTTTCAAATAAAAAGAGTCGAATTGCTAACTATAGTTTTTGTTCTTTTGAAACACTTAATTCCCATCATCCAGAGAAAGTTAACTAAAAGTCCTGGTATTTGGGATATTTATAAAATCAATCTTTCATCGTATCGTCCCTTTCAAGCACCACTTATTTTGGATTTGATTTGATTAACGTCCCTATATCCAATTACGGTTCAAGCACGTCTCTCCCGGGCACAATCTCCGACTTTGCCAGTGACTGGGTCCGGGACAGAAGGGGGGTAGAGTTGGAAATGGGCAGTATTTTGAAAATGGCAATTAGTAAAAAAATTAATCGAATTTTAAAAAATAAAATAAAGTTAACAAGCGAAATAAAAATAATTGACAGCTCGGCCGCATATTTATATAATTTGTCTGAATGAAAGAGTATGAGACTAGGGTATAGTCCAGTCGTCATGGTTGGTATAGTGGTGCGGATGCGCCCGGTTCCGGAGGATACAAGATGGTATCAATATAAAACAAAGTAAAGTCTAGAAAAGATTAGTAGGGGCCGACCCCACTTCCTATTTCTTCTTAGAGTGGGGAGGTCAATCTTCCAGTGCTGCTAGGACAGGTCAGACATGTAGAGACTAAACGCGAACAACTGTGGTGTTCTGCAGAATGGATGCGTATGGAAAAACAAGTTGACATAAGTCAGCCGAAAAAATTATGTGGAGGTAAGGAATCTCGCTAAAAGAGAATCCAACCTGGTATTGCAGGCTGTCGAAATGAGTAGTGTTCCAGGATTCAATCAGTTCCAGTGGCTGCATATATCCAAGTAAAAAAACTCCATTTTGGTGACAAAAACAAAACAAAATGTAGGATTCCCAAGTCAAGCACACGAAAGCACGTGCAGTGTGCACTAGTGAAACAAACATGTCTTACTGTGTCAAGCTCCAGATTGGGACTGACTTATTTTGGATAAATTTATCAAACTAATCGCCTCGGTCACTGTATTGACACTTTCAGATTGACTAGAAGATCGAGGACATGTTTGTGAGAAATTTATGAAACTAATAAATTTCACTCACTATATTGTCCCTTTCAGATTGACCGAAAGATTAAAGACATGTATGCGAGTCGTAATATTCATAAAATCAATCTTTCACTGTCTCGTCACTTTCAAGCACCACTTATTTCGGATAAATTTATAAAACTAATTACCTTACTCACTGTACTGTCCCTTTCAGATTGACCAGAAGATCGAGGACATGTTTGCAATAAACATATAAAACTAATCACCTACTCAATGTACTGTCACTTTCAGATTGACCAGAAGATCGAGGACATGTTTGCAATAAACATATAAAACTAATCACCTACTCAATGTACTGTCCCTTTCAGATTGACCAGAAGATCGAGGACATTTTTGCAATCATCTTCATAAAACAAGGCTAATATTCGTTCCTCGTATTCAGCCTTGATACATGTCGTCAAGAAATCATGCCACAAAATGCTTAAATTTCATTGGATGCGATGAGATCTGATTGCAACGAATCGCAACACTCCTTATAGATTCCCTTGTTATTGTAAACAAAGATGGCAGCGTCAGCATCCGTGGAAACGTGTAGTGTTTATCACGATATGTTAAAAAAAAGGTTTCAGCGGTTAATTTTTGATATAGGTCTCACTACACAGATGCCATCTGCCATTGAAACCCATGTTAAACTGCCCAACTTCAAGCGAAGATTGCCCATAGAACGGGTTCTTGTTGTCACTAACAACATACACCATTGCGAACATACATTATATAAGCATTTATTTTCACTCCAAAATTGAGAACATTTCCGTCTCAGTTTTTTGCTATATGACTGCATCTGGCTGTAGTACCGGTCCGAACAGGTGGTTCATTAACCGATTCACTCCGGCTGTCACTTGCGCTATATACCCATGTCCCAAAAGGTCGATGCACAATATTACAAAATAACATGGGCAAAATACAGCCAGAAGGCTTACCATTAAACATACATATTGTTTTAATTCTTCACCATTTCCTAGAAGTGAATATGTGAACCATAACATGTGTCACAATTATGAACTATAGTGGACCGTGATCAATCAACTCTCACCCGGAAGTGATCTGTGTAGTGAGACCATTGCTTTCAAGATTGTCACATGTTACCGATGCTGTGATTGGTCAGCGATGTCATCGTGTAAGGGACATAATCGGTGTTACAAATTTTCTTCCAATAGAGGGCGCTAGTAGTGGATATCAGTAATCTTGACTACATGTATCAATGCTGAATACGAGGAACGAATATTAGCCTTGATTTATGAAGATGGTTTGCAATAAACATATAAAACTAATCACCTACTCAATGTACTGTCCCTTTCAGATTGACTAGAAGATTGAGGACATGTTTGCAATAAATTTATAAAACTAATCACCTACTCACTGTACTGTCCCTTTCAGATTGACCAGAAGATCGAGGACATGTTTGCGAGTCGTAAGTACGTAACGGACGTGGCGAAACCGATCGTGAACCAGCAGACGCAGCAGGCGCAGAGTAACCAGATCAAGCTGGAGCTGGCCAAGAAGCTGGCGGCGAGGATCAACATGCAGCGCAACCTGGGACCCGACGCCCAGGACATCACGCAGCAGGCAGCCGTCGCCATCCTCAAGGGAGACTCAGTGGCTGCTCCACAAGTAGCGGTAAGTTGTTGGGGTTTTTAAGATGGATTTTCAGCTATTAAGTTAAAAGTTATCCTCAGGGAGACTGTGGCTGCTCCACAAGTAGCAGTAAGTTAGCTGTGGTTTTTAAGATGGAATTTCAGCTATTAAGTTAAAGTTTGTTTTGTTTAATGATGCCACTAAAGCACAATGATTAATTAATCATCAGCTGTTGGATATCAAACATATATGTCTGTGGGATGGTGCATATAAAAGATCCCTTGCTACTACTGGAAAAAATGTAGCAGGTTTCCTCTCTAAGACTACATGTCAAAATTACCAAATGTTTGACATCCAATAGTCGATGATTAATAAATCAATGTGCTCTAGTGGTGTCATTAAACAAAATTAACTTTTTAACTGGTGGTGACATTAAACAAAACAAATGTTTTTGATGCTACAGTTAAATGGTCACTGTTGGTGGTCCTAAAGATGAAATAGGAAGAATAAATCATTACTAGATAGTGGCTGCTCCTGGACAATACACCTGAGAATAATTCACGACAGAAAACTGTCATGATCTTGTAAAAAGAATCTTTACAAAAAGAGTTGTGCAGAAATGCAAGTTAAATGTATTAATGATTTTGTTGTTTAGGGGCCGTCCATAATTTTCAACATTTTCACGAGCGTACAAACCGTAAGCAGGGGGGGTGGGGGTGGTTATGGGGCCAACGTACACTTTTTGAAAATGAAAAATGTCAATCAACATTTTTCATTTGGGGATGTACACTTTTGGGGGGTGGGGTGGGGTGGGAGGGGGTGGTCAAAAGTGTACACTTTGTACACTTGTGAAAATGTTGAAAATTATGGACGGCCCCTTAGTGGTTTAGTGTCTATGAATGATTTAACCATTACTTTAAACATTTGATTACAGTCGAAAACAATCGCGGAGCAGATGGCTGAGAAGATCAACGCGAAGCTTGGCTACCGGCCGCAGGTGGAGGAGGAGAAGGAGCAGGAGGTACCGGCCGACACGTTCAAGCGGTATGAGGAGGAGCTCGACATCAACGACTTCCCACAGACCGCCAGGTGGAAAGTCACATCCAAGGTATTTCGTTTTTTACTTTTCATTTCTGCTGGTTAACTTTACAAGGAATTATCAAAACATCTTGTCACTTTTTATGGGTTTTCTTAATATGGATAGCTTTAACAAAAATTTATTTTTAGATATATTTTCGATAATTTTTTCCATTTTGTTAGCAACATTTACAGGATACTAAAATGTGGATCACAAAGCTAGGTTATGCAGTTAAATCATATTGTGATTAAATTGTCTAGCAATTGGTGATGCAATACCAAAACTGCACACATGACTGTATTGACACCATATCATTCTTTTCAAGTTTAAATGGCATTCTGTTGCAATTATGAGTAAACTCTGTGGACAATTAAATATTGTTCCACTGACAAAGCAGGCATTAAAAAAAAAAATATTGTCAACATGTCAGAAACTATCTTGCCAGTAAAATGTTTTCTACATGGGGAGACATGGATCTAAACTGTAATAAGAGATTGTCACCAGGTAATAGTTATATATTTTACCATTTCTGCACCCCTGTATCACTAAGTGGTATTTCCCACCAGTAACAAGCAGAGAATGATAGCAGATAATAGTTATTTATGTGTGAGAAGCAAGTTTCTTCTTTATTCTCTAGACATAGTTTGCACCTATCTCATGTTAATAGGAGTAATAGCTGCTGATTCATCAGTATGCTGGAATTGTTGCTATACAAATTTCTTCTTTATTCTCTAGACATAGTTTGCACCTATCTCATGTTAATAGGAGTAATAGCTGCTGATTCATCAGTATGCTGGAATTGTTGCTATACAAGTTTCTTCTTTATTCTCTAGACATAGTTTGCACCTATCTCATGTTAATAGGAGTAATAGCTGCTGATTCATCAGTATGCTGGAATTGTTGCTATACAAATTTCTTCTTTATTCTCTAGACATAGTTTGCACCTATCTCATGTTAATAGGAGTAATAGCTGCTGATTCATCAGTATGCTGGAATTGTTGCTATACAAATTTCTTCTTTATTCTCTAGACATAGTTTGCACCTATCTCATGTTAATAGGAGTAATAGCTGCTGATTCATCAGTATGCTGGAATTGTTGCTATACAAATTTCTTCTTTATTCTCTAGACATAGTTTGCACCTATCTCATGTTAATAAGAGTAATAGCT
Organism: Gigantopelta aegis; assembly: GCF_016097555.1. Classification (NCBI taxonomy): domain Eukaryota; kingdom Metazoa; phylum Mollusca; class Gastropoda; order Neomphalida; family Peltospiridae; genus Gigantopelta; species Gigantopelta aegis. The sequence continues at coordinate 52,465,314 of NC_054706.1, forward strand.
GCTGATTCATCAGTATGCTGGAATTGTTGCTATACAAATTTCTTCTTTATTCTCTAGACATAGTTTGCACCTATCTCATGTTAATAGGAGTAATAGCTGCTGATTCATCAGTATGCTGGAATTGTTGCTATACAAGTTTCTTCTTTATTCTCTAGACATAGTTTGCACCTATCTCATGTTAATAGGAGTAATAGCTGCTGATTCATCAGTATGCTGGAATTGTTGCTATACAAGTTTCTTCTTTATTCTCTAGACATAGTTTGCACCTATCTCATGTTAATAGGAGTAATAGCTGCTGATTCATCAGTATGCTGGAATTGTTGCTATACAAATTTCTTCTTTATTCTCTAGACATAGTTTGCACCTATCTCATGTTAATAGGAGTAATAGCTGCTGATTCATCAGTATGCTGGAATTGTTGCTATACAAATTTCTTCTTTATTCTCTAGACATAGTTTGCACCTATCTCATGTTAATAGGAGTAATAGCTGCTGATTCATCAGTATGCTGGAATTGTTGCTATACAAGTTTCTTCTTTATTCTCTAGACATAGTTTGCACCTATCTCATGTTAATAGGAGTAATAGCTGCTGATTCATCAGTATGCTGGAATTGTTGCTATACAAGTTTCTTCTTTATTCTCTAGACATAGTTTGCACCTATCTCATGTTAATAGGAGTAATAGCTGCTGATTCATCAGTATGCTGGAATTGTTGCTATACAAGTTTCTTCTTTATTCTCTAGACATAGTTTGCACCTATCTCATGTTAATAGGAGTAATAGCTGCTGATTCATCAGTATGCTGGAATTGTTGCTATACAAGTTTCTTCTTTATTCTCTAGACATAGTTTGCACCTATCTCATGTTAATAGGAGTAATAGCTGCTGATTCATCAGTATGCTGGAATTGTTGCTATACAAGTTTCTTCTTTATTCTCTAGACATAGTTTGCACCTATCTCATGTTAATAGGAGTAATAGCTGCTGATTCATCAGTATGCTGGAATTGTTGCTATACAAGTTTCTTCTTATTCTCTAGACATAGTTTGCACCTATCTCATGTTAATAGGAGTAATAGCTGCTGATTCATCAGTATGCTGGAATTGTTGCTATACAAGTTTCTTCTTTATTCTCTAGACATAGTTTGCACCTATCTCATGTTAATAGGAGTAATAGCTGCTGATTCATCAGTATGCTGGAATTGTTGCTATACAAGTTTCTTCTTTATTCTCTAGACATAGTTTGCACCTATCTCATGTTAATAGGAGTAATAGCTGCTGATTCATCAGTATGCTGGAATTGTTGCTATACAAATTTTATTTCCTTTTGGGAGGCACTGGCTCAGATTTTTGAACACAGTGTAATCTGTTTCCACTGTGTTGTTTTTCATTGGATGCATGGCACTGGTAACCTAGTCATTACCTAGGAGCAGCCAGTTGTATGTCTTGAAATTGTTAACAGACATACGTGTGTAAACAAGCCATGTGCTATCAAAAATAACGCATGATGTTCTCACCAACGGGTGTGTAAGAAACTAATTTTGTTTTCCTTTCAGGAGGCACTGGCGCAGATCTGTGAATACTCTGAGGCAGGTATCACCGTGCGTGGTACGTACGTTCCACCGGGCAAGGAACAGAAGGAGCTCAAGGAGGGAGAACGGAAACTGTATCTGGCAATCGAGGCCACGAGTGAAATCGCCATCGGCAAGGCCAAGAAAGAGATCACGCGACTTATCAAGGAGGAACTCGTCAGATTGGTAAGTGCATTGGTGCTCATATGGATTGATGGTGTTTGTTTTTTTATTGCACATTATCTTTTATTACACACCAGTGTAAGATATTGCTCATGTCATAATAATCACTCAGTATCTAACTAGTGTAATATTGGCGTGATGTGAGCGTAACGTAGATCACTTGCTGACCCAATTCATAGAAAAATAACGTGTAGTAGGTCTTGACATCTGCTTACTTCACTTCTGCATTGAGGCTTGTTTACAGTTGGTTTGTAATAAATAAAATACTAAACTAGCTTGCCTGTCATACCATTTTTATGAAACTTGTATTTCTTTCACTCGTCAGATACCAAAACTGTTCATGCATTTCATAAAAATGGTATTACAGGCAAGCCCATTTAGTATTCTATATGTAGTTTATTCAGGATTTATTATCCGTTTTGCTATATTTTTTATATTCTATACAATTTTCCAAACCAAAAATACGATTATGTCCCGGTTTTCTACTCTTTAAATTTTGAAGAGTCAAAACTTCCTTACGGTTTATTTTAATTTATGAAAAGTGAATATAATCAAATTACAGATGATTAGGAAGATCTTACCCCGATATAAATTTATGTTCACAATAGATTGACATTTAAATTATTAAAGCAGCATTATTTGCTATATACCCATCAGTTTAATAATAGATTTTAAAAACATCTAATTTAATTTTGATTGAAATTGTAGCTAATTATGTTTTATAGTAAAGCAAAGTAGTTTGTAGTTTTTTCTGATGGGAGAACATTGTTCAAGGATTCACATGTTCTTATTTCATTATGAATGTTTATTATATTTATTTCAGCAAACATCTTACGTTCCAATCAACAAAGGCAGATACAAAGTGTTGTAGAAGTTCAGCAGTACTACTTTTTAAAGAAAATGAAGGATTTCTTTCTGCAACATGTAGACCTCATGTTACTCAGCCATACAGTATCGAATTATCCGTGGTTTGAAATTCAACATGGTGTATCATTGATTAAAGACCATCAAATTGTTGTTTTTACAAGGTTTTAATGTCGGATGTGAAATGAATTGTTTTAATGGTGTGTAAAAGTAAAGATATGAGGAATATGGGCAGGTTTGAAAGATGCGAAATGAATTGTTTTAACTGTAAAAGTGAACATATGAGGAATATGGGCAGGTTTGTCACATGCGAAATGAACCTTTTTAACAGTATGTAAAAGTAAAAGTTATGATGAATATGTGCAGGTTTGTCAGATGCGAAATGAATTGTTTTAATTGTGTAAAAGTAAAAGTTATAATTGAATATGGGCAGGTTTTTTTTGACAGAATGTTTTAGTTCACTGACCAGGTGAAATGTGAATTAGATAAGCCCGTTGGTGTGTATATCCATGTTGGTCATGAATAAACACTGGATTTTAGGAGGATTTTTTCTGTTTTTGACAGCTGAATATTTTATTTTGATCACTAAACCAGAGGAAAGTGAAAAAAAGTATAAACCTTTTTTTAAAAACATTGTTGATGACAATTACTAGGTTCATGTCATATATTATCTGGCTCACTGGACAAAAGTGAACTGAATGGGTTTCTGTAATGAATAAAACGTCGCTTTAAAATACATGTGTATATATATTTTACTTAAATGGCAGCAATATATTTTAATACATATACACCTGAATATTAATTAAGCACCACCTGTATTGCATTGCAACTAAAAAGGCTCTTGGAAGTAATTGTCTGTGCAGATGGCTTTAAACCTGATATTGAAATTTGTTTACGTATTCTGTATATACTTAATTGTATTTACCGAGATGGTGTGAATAAATTACTTAGTAAAAGCACATCAGTGTGATTCCAGCTCTACAGTTAATTATCATACCTTTCCATGTATATTTATGGCTTCTGTCTCTTCCCCCCCCCCCCCCCCCCCCCCCCCCGAACATATTAAATATTGATGATACGACAGTGTCACTTGCTATCAATCTTTTTCAGTATCTTCTGCATACACAGAACATTAATTTCAATGTTTGTATTCACAAAACATTCACAATTACTAGCGAAGTATAAGCCACATGGTCAACACTAGATGGTGCTTAATGAATTTCCAGGTGTATGTATAACAGAAGACAATATTTCAACATATTTTGTTACCGGAACTCACCATTATCTTCGCCTAGGTAACCAATTGGTTACACATTATATTTGCATAGCGAATAAAGTTCTGATGATCCTGTTTGTAACTTTTAAATTTTAGAATGTAATGGCAGTTCTTGTGAATTAAAAGTCTGCATAACTGACACACAAACAAAACAATGGTTTACATGAAATATTGTGTCCTGGTATAAGAGACTACAACATAATTGTAGCCTCAGTGGTGTAGTGGTTGAACCATCAGTCTGACGACTGGTAGGTACTGGGTTCACATCCCAGCACCAGCTCCCACCTGGAGTACGTTTTATTGGCTCAGTGGTTTGGAAATTAGAAAGTTATTTTATAGTGGAATCTTAAATCATAATCGCTTCCCATACATTTAGCTCAGTCGGTAGAGCACTCGCCTAAACTGCTTGGTTTGCAGGATTGAAACCCTGGTAGACCCATTGGGTTTGACCTGTACCACACCACAACTGGTAAATCAAAGGCTGTTGTATGTGCTGTCATATCTGGGAAAGTGCATATAAATGATACCTTGCTGCTAATGGGATAATGTAGCAGGTTTTTTCTGAAGACTACGTGTTGGAATTAACAAATATTTGGTATTAAAAGGCTGATGTTTTAATTAATGAATGCTCTCTAGTATCTTTTTGGCATAGGTAAACTAAACAAACTTTCTTCTTATACACATACAGACCTACAACCAGACTGAACTAGTAAATCCCTATTGTCTCTGTGAGACTGCACGACTTCATGTAACATAATTATTAATCTTGGTTCATCGACTTCGTGTAACGATGAATTAATCTTGGTTCGTAGACTTCATGTAACATATTTGTTCATCAACTTCATGTAACATAATTATTAATCTTAGTTCATCTTTGTATTTCCTTGGAGGTACACTGACCTTAGTTATTAGGAAGTGTTTGCTATTATTGAATTTTTATTTTTATTTTTTTATTACATATTGGCAAATCCAATATTTTTCTGATGACTGTGGTGTTTGTAATAGCTCAAAGTTGATTTTATGTAAATCCAGGGCTTCTAGAATTTTGTTTAGCCCAACTTTACTTTAAGTTAATACAATTTGACTAAATAATAGTAATAATCAGATAGGTCACCTAAAGAGGGAGATAAGAGCTTAAAAACACTAACGTTGGGGTTGAGGTGGGGTCACGATATATTCATATTTACAAAATAGACTTTTAACTGCAACATTTGACAAGTTAGTTTTTCACTAGCCATCGGACATGGCAATAGTAGTTATTTACTAGCCCAACAATGAATATCACTAGCCATGGGAGTGGGGCTACCATAATCTAGAAGCCATGGTAAATCAGGAAAAGTACATACCTGGGGGAAAACTAGGGTCAGTGACTTTAATTATATGACAATAAACATTTTATGATGTATGACAATTGTTGAAAACTGGTATCAGATTAAACAGAAAAATCTACTGGTTTTGTTTATTTACTTTTCATAATACATTGTACCTCCACCAACAATTAGATGTTACTTTCACTCTGCCCTAGTTTTGTAAGTAGATGGGATGGGATGTAGCTCACTGCCACTGGTAAGGCATTTGCCTAAGGCCCACATTCTAGCAACACAATTTATCTTATGTGTGGAGAATTGTTTTTCCATATCTACATTTTTGCAAGTGGATTACTGTACAAAAATTTGTATTTTTAATTTCATTTCAATATATTTTCGTGCTTATATCCAATTAAGGTTCAAGCATGCTGTTCTGGGCACACACTTCAGCTATCTGTCCAGGGCAGTGGGTTAGTTGTTAATTGTTAGTGGTTAATGAGAGAGAAGAGGGTGTAGTGGCCTTACACATACCCATACCCACTGAGCTATTAAAACTCGCTCTGGGTGGGAGCCGGTACTGTGCTGCGGATCCTGTACCTACCAGCCTTATGTTCGATGGCTTAACCACAGAGGCCTTTTAAGCTAAGGTCGACAATAGTCACTTTTCATTTTGGCTGTATTCACAATAAATATAGCATATCTCACCGTAATTTCACTTGAAATCCAAATTTCGTAAATGGTAAAAAAAATAATTAATAATGTTAAAATCAATAGCAATTTTGCATTGGAATTATTTCAGCGTTCTGAAAATGGAAACATCATGTACCCAGTTTAGTGTTATTGTAAGGAGATTTAAAGTGAAGTCATTCAAATTCAAATTTAACTATATTATTACAATACTTCGCCACTTTAAATAAAAACTGGTCTACTAACCTTGACCCGTCAAAATTCTATAATATTGTTAAATTTTAATATATAATTTGAATATTAAATTCAATTAATATCAACTACATGTATATTGTAATACGGTTTTGACCATACCTCATTGTTACTATATATTTGCAATGTATCAACTGTACGCAAAAGAATTGATGGAAAGCATGCCTGAGGAGTGATGGGTTGATGAAGTACACACTTGGGTGGGGGGAGAGACGTAGTAAAGTGGTCGCTTGATGTGCAGTCAGTCTGGGATCGATCCCCACCGGTGGGCCCATTGGGCTATTTCTCGCTCTAGCCAGTGCACCATGACTTGTATATCAAAGGTCGTGGTATGTGTTATCCTGTCTGTGGGATGGTGCATATGAAAGATCCCTTGCTGTTAATCGAAAAGAGTAGCCAATGAAGTGGCAACAGCAGGTTTCCTCCCTCAATATCTGTGGTCTGTAACCATATGTCTGACATATAACCGTAAATAAAATGTGATGAGTGGTGTTACATAAAAAAGTTCCTTCTCTTGGGTGGGGGGTGGGGGGGGGGTGTTCCTGTCCCAACCAGTGCCTCATGACTGATACATCAAAGACTGGTCCGTTTAGAAGTTGCATAACCTACAACAAACAACAGACACAATTCTGATTTGACACATTTACTGAGAGATGTGCAATATTCAGCACGTGATAGACCACCTCCGGGTATCACAGTAGAGACAGAAATACACTGTTTGGCACTTGGATCATGGAAGAACAAGTCTACATATTAATATATATATTAACAGAAACCTTTCACAGAGAACATTAAATTCCCTGTTTTAATAGTTTTATCTACATAAATAATACTTGTCATCTTGTAAGTAGTCTATCTGCAGTGTGCGATTTTGAGGAGAGTCTGGGAGCCCGAGGATCGCAAAAATCATAGACTCTCTAGCTTGGCTAGCATACAAGCCTGCATGGCTCTTAAAATTCTTTGTACAAAATACATTGACTTTTCAAAATGACAGTCAGCATATATCTCAAAATCTTGGGATACCAGAGTTTTGAATAGTGATCTTTTCCTTGGTTTTATGCAAAACATATAGTGTATCTTCTGTTGTACTGGAAACGTGCAGCTCGTTGGGTTGGTGGTGGGCTCTGAAGATTTGCAAACCGGGAGTCCTTGTGGCATTTAAATTTTTTTTAACCAAAATCGCACACTGATCTGGTAAGTAGTTTTATTAAGTAGTCTTGCCAGAAGAAAAGTCCATACTGAATTTTCACTAAGGGTTCATAAATACAAATCGAGTTTACTTGCTGAAACTATAGGTGTGAAATTTTTTTGAGGATTGACTACATGTATAGAAGAAACAGAAGTAAATTCTACAAGTGAGAGTAGCAAACATTGAGATCAAGAAAAGAATTTAAGATTGAGAAAGAATATAAAGTCCCTGATGCATACTGGGTAATATTGCACTGAATTGTTGACTTGTGAATTCGAGCTTTCTGGGTTGCCGTGAAGTGACAAGCGATTGAAACTTTTGATTCCTTTCTCAAAATGAACATCTTTGTTGTTGGCAGTTCTGTATAGAGCTACTTAACACAAGTCTGGTAAATACAAGTATATAGCGAGGTTTGTACATACAAGACTCGTTAATTTTTAACAACTAAATAATTTGTTACAAATAACTGAAATTTTTTTTATAAATAATTCAAGAATATGATCAGCACTTTTCTAATATTACGGTAGATGTGATTTAAAAAAAATTAAAAATTTTACAGTTTCTTTTTATGAAAATTTAATTACGTAAATGCTTCACCAAACGACCATGTAAAAATAATTTTTAAAACTAAAAATAATTTTCTTTAGGTTAAAATTAAGCAAATGCATCACCATGGTTCTGTTCACTGCACATGCATACTTTTGTTTACTAGCTTCATAACATCAGTACGCTCGAATTCACCAACAGATACTTTTAAAAGTTAACATACAAGGAGGTTCAGGATTACATAAATATTTTAAGTTGCCTCCATGATCAGAGCACTAGAATGCTGATTTAAAACCAGTTGGAGACTTCCTTCTCCATTTTACACTGTATCACAGACATATTTTCAATATACATTTTGGTCATGGATATTTTCTGGCATTAATGTACAGTACAGAAGTTGTATGTATACATGAATTTGTGGGAATTTAACATGTGCAATATGCACATCTCCCTTTTTAACAAGACAAAATTTACAAATTAAAGCAAAGATTTACAAACAATTCAGCACCATTTATCTTTTCTGGGAAATATTAACATCGTGCTTTGACATTTCATGACACCTGTACAATAGCACTTGGAAATAAATGTTGACTGAAGCTAGGCCAATGAAGATAAAGACAGGGGAACAAACTGACCAATGAGAGATAATGTGTGAGTTGACCAATGAGACATAGCTTCACAATGGTGCACCAGTGACTGATAGCTTCACAACAACCATGACCACTGAGGGATAACATCAAGATGGGAACTTATGAAGTGAAGACGTGGGATGAACCATTTATTGAAATGAACATCTGCTCGACTAAATGCCAAGTGCTGATTTGAAAACAATGAAAATTAAGGCCTCATGGGCATAGTGTTATCTCTTTCAGTGACAACTATTTTTAGTCACTATATGCCAGTTAGACTGATGGCCATTATTCAATTTAGTGAAACCCTGTATTAGGTGTTAAAATAATTCCTTATCATTGGAGATTTCATATTTGTGTTTCACTTTCTATAGAATAATGCCATTTCAGTATGTTGTGTCATTATAAGAGGATTGTTTAGCCCTGCACAAAGAGTATTTGAATTTTTAAAATCTAAATTCAATGTCAACTGCCTTATTATTAATTTGTTTTTAAATTAAAAATGCCATATTATAGTTTGTTCTAGATTAATTCTGATTTCACAAAAAATGTAAAGAAATTACTGTATCTCGACCCTCCACAACCTTTACATTTTTCAAATTAAATTTTACCTCATTATTTTACTCATCTTAGATTTAAATGAATGAGAAACCACCTTTTGATTTATTGTGGATCAGAATTTCACTCATATTGTACAGGGCAAATTATCTCCCTTTTTTCCATATTTTGGAACTGTTCGACATGACTGCATACGTATTGGCCAGCACATACTGACGGCCATCCCGTTCTATCTTTTGACAGCCGATGGAACACTTCTTAGTGTGAACACTGTCTGCTTCTGGCGATCTTTCCTGATGGAACGCCTCTTAGTGTGTACACTGTCTGCTTCTGGCGATCTTTCCTGATGGAACGCCTCTTAGTCTAAGCACCGTCTGCATCTGAGAGTAAGCAGTGTCTTACTTCCTGATTCCATGTTGCGAGTCACTGGCAGCCTGGCTGTGTACTGCGTGACACACTTGGCTGGATCTGCTGTGTACTGAGTAACACACTTGGCTGGATCTGCTGTGTACTGCGTGACACACTTGGCTGGATCGGCTGTGTACTGCGTGACACACTTGGCTGGATCGGCTGTGTACTGCGTGACACACTTGGCTGGATCTGCTGTGTACTGCATGACACACTTGGCTGGATCTGCTGTGTACTGCGTGACACACTTGGCTGGATCGGCTGTGTACTGCGTGACACACTTGGCTGGATCACCTGTGTACTGAGTGACACACTTGGCTGGATCTGCTGTGTACTGCGTGTCACACTTGGCTGGATCTGCTGTGTACTGCGTGACACACTTGGCTGGATCGGCTGTGTACTGTGTGACACACTTAGCTGGATCGGCCCGGCCTGGCCTGGGACGGCCTCCTTGCCCACTGGTGTAGGCATGTACTGCCTCGAGCTGGTTGGAGACGTGGCGTCTCAACATCTAAAACACAGTGTGAAATGAGAATTAACATTCAGTCAGTCTGCATTGCACCTCGAGTATGTATATTGTATAGTTATATACTCATGGAAAAACGTTCCTGTGCTTGTATTGCCCAATTGGCACCTATACGCTGACGTGTATTTTTGTATTGGGGTGTTGTTAAACATTCATTCATTCATTCACTCACTCACTCAATCACTCACTCACTCACTCACTCACTCACTCACTCACTCACTCCCTTATCCATTCATTTGTATTTCCCAAGGTATTCTTTAATGGTAAAAGGAAAAATTAAATTGTTCTCAAGAAATTAGTTTTGGTCATTATGAGACAATATGCACAATTATGTTGATGTGATCTTTGTCAAATTTCAATCATTTACAAACTTTGCAGTTGGTTTGAGACCATTTCATTTGGTGCACAGCTTTGTTTGACACCCAATAACTGATGTGTATTTTTGTGCTGGGGCATTGTTATTCATTCATTCATTCATTCATTCATTCATTCATATGGTGTACAAGGACTTTTTTCTATGAGTATATATATCTTTTCCACTGTTTCATGTTTAAACTTAAAAAATAAATATATAAGTACCAGTCTTTAAACTAAAAAAATAAAGATATAAGTAGTTATATATATCTTTTTCATTTGTTTCATCATTAAATAACAAATAAAATAAGATTAAAAATAGGCCTAAATTACAAAATACAGTAGGAATATACATGTACATGTATGTCTTTAATTTGTTTTATTATTAAACTAAAACTAAATACATTAAAAAGTATTTTCTTCTGTTCTTTGTCTTCTTTCATGTGTTAGGAGAGAAAAATATCTGTACATGAACAAAAAGGGAGTTTGAAACATTTAACAGTAACAGTTTGTATGGAACACTAATCATAATCCTAATCATTATCCTATCTTGATCATATGATTTTAAAGCACAAAGTGTAATAAAAACATGTTAAATACATCTATATGCTTAGATCTGATAACTAAATAAATTTTTCTATTTAAATTGCATACATTTTTATTTTTTTGTTGCATGCTACATGTATCTTAGGAATGACAAAATTATTTAAAATGTATCAATTATGATCAATGGATACTAACATTAAATGACAAAATTGTTTAAAATGTATCAATTATGATCAATGGATACTAACATTAAATGACAAAATTATTTAAAATGTATCAATTATGATCAATGGATACTAACATTAAATGACAAAATTATTTAAAATGTATCAATTATGATCAATGGATACTAACATTAAATGACAAAATTATTTAAAATGTATCAATTATGATCAATGGATACTAACATTAAATGACAAAATTATTTAAAATGTATCAATTATGATCAATGGATACTAACATTAAATGACAAAATTATTTAAAATGTATCAATTATGATCAATGGATACTAACATTAAATGACAAAATTATTTAAAATGTATCAATTATGATCAATGGATACTAACATTAAATGACAAAATTATTTAAAATGTATCAATTATGATCAATGGATACTAACATTAAATGACAAAATTATTTAAAATGTATCAATTATGATCAATGGATACTAACATTAAATGACAAAATTATTTAAAATGTATCAATTATGATCAATGGATACTAACATTAAATGACAAAATTATTTAAAATGTATCAATTATGATCAATGGATACTAACATTAAATGACAAAATTATTTAAAATGTATCAATTATGATCAATGGATACTAACATTAAATGACAAAATTATTTAAAATGTATCAATTATGATCAATGGATACTAACATTAAATGACAAAATTATTTAAAATGTATCAATTATGATCAATGGATATTAACATTAAATGACAAAATTATTTAAAATGTATCAATTATGATCAATGGATACTAACATTAAATGACAAAATTGTTTAAAATGTATCAATTATGATCAATGGATACTAACATTAAATGACAAAATTGTTTAAAATGTATCAATTATGATCAATGGATACTAACATTAAATGACAAAATTGTTTAAAATGTATCAATTACGATCAATGGATACTAACATTAAATGACAAAATTATTTAAAATGTATCAATTACGATCAATGGATACTAACATTAAATGACAAAATTATTTAAAATGTATCAATTACGATCAATGGATACTAACATTAAATGACAAAATTATTTAAAATGTATCAATTATGATCAATGGATACTAACATTAAATGCACAAAACAATCAGATGTAAAAGTTAAAAAATAAATGTTTGAGTATACTGACACCTGGATAGAAAGAAAGAAATGTTTTATTTAATGATGCACTCAACACATTTTATTTACGGTTATATGGTGTCAGACATATGGTTAAGGACCACACGGATACAATTGAGAAAAAACCTGCTGTTGCTACTTCATGGGCTACTTTTTTCAATTAGCAGCAAGAGATATTTTATATGCACCATCCTATATACAGGGTAGTACATACCACAGCCGTTGATATACCAGTCATGGTGCACTGGCTGGAACGACACCTGGGCAAATTGCTTTTTCAGTGGTTATTATGACCAACCGTAATTGTGATACATTGTATACATTAAATTAGCAGACTGTTTTAAAGTATGAACTTACAGACAATGACAGTACTTACCACAACCTTTGATATATAAATTTAATATTTTAAAAGTAATTACCTGTTACCTGTATTAGACAACAACCTGTTTTCTTCTCAGCTGTTGTCATATTTCTTTTGTTGAAAATTTTAATGTATTTACAACTATTGCCAAACAGTTATTAAAACAACAAACTAACTCAGATCATTTTCATCTTAGTGAAAATGAAATACATGTACTAAGTACATGTACAACTGAACACATGATGCAAATATTTCATTAAGCATTAAATAACAGTTACAGTATTCTATACAGTGGACTCTTTGTTTAAACCCAGGTCTTCTAGATTATGGTAGCCCCACTCCTACGGCTAGTGATATTCAATGTTGGGCTAGTAAATAACTACTGCCATGCCCAACGGCTAGTGAAAAAAAGTTGTCAAATGCTGCAATTTTTTATTTACATATGAATATCCTGTCCTCACCCTCATTTTAGTGTTTTTAAGTTCTATCTCCCTGTTTAGGTGACATATCCGATTATTACTATTAGTAAAATTGTGTTAACTAAAGTAAAGTAGGGCTAGTGAATTTTTAATCATGGCTAGTTAATTTTGTTAATCACTGATCCCATGGCTAGTGTATTTTGTAAAGATTCTAGAAGCCCTGCTAAACCGGATTCATTTGGGACCGAAAAAATATGCCGTTTTAGACAGAGTGCCAGTGTAGACAGAGTTCGTCCAGAGTTACGGTTCTTGCGATATACCAGTAGTGATCAGAAAATACCCATGTAAATAAAACGTCATATTAACCAAACGTTTGGACTATGTGTGAGATACATGTGTATATATGAAAGCAAGGCTAAGCAATGCTTGTGTTAGTGATTGATATAAACCGGAAAGATATTTGCATTTTTTCTCTACCGAAATATGATTGTCCTTGTACAATTGGCGATTTACGGTTACTACATTTTAGTATATATCTGCGTTTTCAAATCTAAATCTTTCTGTTTACACAGAGGATTTGATGATAATTCATCGATTAATTTCACTTTATATTCTAAGGAGAGTTCGATATGTTAGCTTTTTTTTCATCGCTCCGCCATTGCAAATTCAGTAAGACAATACAAAACAGAAGAGTCGTTCGTATTTATGCAGGTACTACATTTGACAAAACAACAGATCGGTATGACATAATGCAGTATTAATACATACAAATAATAATCCGATTTATCTTGCTACTTGCACCCATTACAACAGATGTGGTTCATTGGTTAGTAAGACTTCAAAGAGGCACAATTATTTCATAACACCTTGGTGTCCTAATTACTGAGGAACTCCCATTATTGTTTAAAAGTTGACCACTGGTAGACAGTAGAGGTCAGATAGACAGAGCTAATTACTATATAAACCGTTCTTTTGTTCTTGAATTTGCATCCGAAGTCCGGAATAGACGGAATCCGGTGTATATATAGGCAGACATTTGTTCCTAATAAATTAACAGGAGCTGGATGGGACTTTAAAACTGTACCGGTTTACACAGAAATCCGGTTTAGACAGATGCTGGTTTGGACAGAGTCCACTGTATTACATTAAGCATAATTTCCTAAATTTTACTTAACAAAAACACTGTCATGATACAGGTATAACTGATGTAAGGACGTCTACTCCCAACCTGCAAATACTGTGTTTGTTAATATAAACATTAACATCTTCACCACATATACATGCAACATTCAAATGATAACTTACTTTTTCTTACACATCCACTGGAGAGAACACCATGTAAGATTTTTAGTATCATATATATCGACCTCTCACTAGTGGGATATCGATTTGGTAATATCTTATTGGCTGCTCTATGGTCACCACAACCAAACCATCCAATGAAATAATCATGACTAAAATTGATTGCTCTGTGATGTATAAAATAACTACAAACACAAGAGCTGTAACCAACTCTGGTCTGGCTGCTGGTGCTCTCTTGCACCTGCCAGTGCAGGCGTTCCCTTCTCTCACCCACCCCAAAACTTTCCTGTCCTGGATGGAGGAACCGGCCGAGGCCGGCACCTGCAGCCATGACAGGTGTGCGCTACAACAGCTTGCTCTGAATGTGCACATAAAACCCTCTGACCTGTCCTAAGAGCTGTAAATATGTTTTAGTTGGAACAGATGTTTAAATTTCTTTTCAATGTAGTTTTTGAGGATACATGTATGTAAGAAACATAATATTACACCCGTGTATATAAGATACAATTTATTTTTCAGTTCATTGTTTCACAACACCTCTAACCCACTTTTGCTTGTTAAGATACATTCTGTTATGTTATGGCCACTCATGTAGTACTCAGTTTCTGCCAGAGGGTAAAATGGGTATGGCACCATACCCAAATTGTTTGGCATATTTTTTTTTTTAAAGTTAACCTTTTGACAAAATTAATGCCTCTTTATCATTACTGTATGATTTTCTTAACCCTAACCCTAAATCTAACCTATTTTCTTTCTGGGGGAGGCCCTCCATACCCCCTACATGCATTATAAAATATTCAGTTTCATAGCACTAAACCAAAACATTTCTTTCTGGCAGAAACACAGGTACTCTATGTAAACCTAAGTAAAATTGATATGGTACTAGTCTGCAACTACAATATCCACAAGCAAAATCCACAACATTCACATACAAGTTTCCTTCTAGTAATGATTTTAGTTTCAAAAGTGAAATATTCCAACATTAATAACTCACTAGTATAAACTCATCCAAATCAGTACTAATACAATATGTCTATAGTGATAAGATTTTTTTTTCCCACTAAAAGCAAGTTGTCTCCCTTGAATGGATCTTATATATATAATAAACACAAAAGCTATTAAAAAATGAGACATATAGATGAAGTAAAGATAAGAATGAAAGTAAAGTTTGTTTTATTTAACGATGCCGCTAGAACACATTGATTTGTTATCTTATCATCGGCTATTGGACGTCAAACATATGGTCATTCTGACACTGTTTTTTAGAGGAAACCCGCTGTCGCCACATAGGCTATTCTTTTATGACAGGCAGCAAGGTATCTTTATTTGCGCTTCCCACAGGCAGGATAGCACAAACCATGGCCTTTGTTGAACCAGTTATGGATCACTGGTCGGTGCAAGAGGTTTACAATTACCCATTGAGCCTTGCGGAACACTCACTCAGGGTTTGGAGTCGGTATATGGATTAAAAATCCCATGCCTTGACTGGGATCCGAACCCAGTACCTACCAGCCTGTAGACTGATGGCCTAACCACGACGCCACCGAGAATGAATCAGATTACCAATGTTGAGAACAAAATCTCTTCATATAAACAGGTGAAGTTTTTTTTTTTTTTTTTTTTTTTAATAATAGCTGTTTTAAACACACACATACATACCCTTATTTCATAACCAGCCTTGGGGATATCATGGTTAAGCCATTGGATATAAGGCTGGTAGGTACAGGGTTCGTAGCCCAGTAATGGCTCCAACCCAGAGCGAGTTCTTAAGGGCTCAATGGGTAGGTGTAAGACCACTACACCCTCTTCTCTCTCTATAACCATTAACCCACTAACCACTAACCCACTGTCCTGTACAGACAGCCCAGATAGCGGAGGTGTGTGCCCAGGACAGCGTGCTTAAACTTTAATTGGATATAAGCACGAAAATAAGTTGAATTGAAATGAAATGAAATGATCTCATAATCTAGGAGTTAGACATATTGAAGGCAGAGAATCTCCCCATACGTTCATATTAAAAAAAAAAATTCCATAAAATATGAAATTTGGCATGAAGTATTTTTACAAATCTGTGAAAATATATTAATTGTTCTTCAAATTTTAATTTCATATGAGATGGTTACACAAGTATTTTTATTTTGGTGTAACAAATTTTGAAAAATGCATATTTGTAGTTGCTGGAATACTGCTAGATATGATAACGTAGCACTGACATCGACACGGTCTTCTGTTCAGGTAACTGAGATGTAGGCGAAAGTTTCCGTTACAATACCATAACTAGGATACTGCATGCAAATATTAAGAATTCCTTTGCCGTGAAACACGACAGATTTCAAATCTTGTTAAAAAGGACTTCATTTTAAATTATTTATAATTAATAACCTGATTTTAATTAATTGTCAATATTAGTGATGCTGTCTATTGTAAATGATTACTGACAAAAATCGCTCACAGAAGCACATCAAAAACTGCAGCACATGGTCAACAAATAGTAACTGAACTAGTTATTTATTTAGCACTGAAAAGTCAAACATGCAAGAGTTGGCTATTGGCAGAACATAAAAGTATATAAAACTGATTCATCTTAATTTGAGAGAGACATGTTTTCATTTAAAAAGTAGTTATTGATACAACAATGACCACATCTACACAAGTAAAACATTGTACTTGTTTTAATCTGAAGTTCTGTATACATGTAATGTGGAGAAATAAATCTAGTGATATCTAAAACTGACATTTTAAAATGTTAATGATTTGTTAAAAACATATATAATTAAAAAAAACCCAGACATTTACATTTGATAAATATTTTTCATTCATCAGCTACAACAAAAATTTGATCTCAAGATGGGCCCAGAACTTCCAAAATTTTAAAGTCAAAGTTTGTTTTGTTTAACAACACCACTAGAGCACAATGATTTTATTAATCATCGGCTATTGGATGTCAAACATTTCATCATTCTGACACGCAGTCTTAGAGAAAACATGCCACATTGTTTGCATTAGCAGCAAGAAATCTTTTATATGAACTTTACCACACAAGATGGCAAATATCACAGCTTTTGTTATATCAGTCGTGGAGCACCGATTGGAATGGCTTCACTGAGGAGATTTGATCCTGTGATCAAAGCACGTCAGGCAAACACTCTACCAAATGAGCTAGATCTTGACCCTTCCAAAATGTGAATACCATCGGTAGTATCAAAAATATATAGCCTACATATATAAATATTTCCAACTTGTACTAGCCACCAGAAAATCTATAAAATAATTGATAAATATTATTTTAAATACAAACTGTATAAGTTATATTTTAAATATCTAAAAATAAACTATCATTTTAAAAAAGTTGGGGGGGTTGGGGGGTTGGGGGAGGGGGGTTGGGGGAGAGGTGCATTTTAACACACTGAGAAATTGAGAACAATTTGCATTTCTATCCTCCATATTCATACAGAATAAAGATTTTTAAAATTATGAAGTTTTTTTTTTTTTATCCCCCTGTTTTTGTTCTGTACTATAACAAAAATAAATTAGGTTTATCTGATGCTGCAAGTTCTGCCAATATTTATTAATGTTTGTGACAAAGGCCATCACACAGTTATGCTGATACCTACCTACTGAGAATATCTGACCCGTTTATCCAGTCATGTCGTTCATCTAAGAGAAATCACAACAACCGCTAAAATGACAACTATCAACTATTAATGCCTGCTTTCCAGTAATGTGATTCAACATACAGAAACGTGCTTTTTCATATCTGCAATTTCACAAGTGGATTACTACACAAAAATTGAAGTTGTAAAAGTGTACTTTTAGTCTTGAAAACTTACCTTTGTTACTATCGGACAAAATGTCCAATATGACTATATTAATAAGGTAGTTATGCAGTTAGATAATAATGGTGGGTGAAAAAGCTAAAAAAGCTAAATAATAATAATAAATAAATAAATAAATAAGAAGAAATAAAGAAAAATAATGAAAAAAAAAAAGCCAAACTATTTATACAGTAGTTATGCAATTAGATAATAATGGTGCGTGGTAAAGCTAAAAAACAAACAAAAAAGAATAATAATAAATTTAAAAAAAAAAAAAATGAAATAAAGAAACATAAAGAAAAAAAAACCCCAACTAACATACATGTACACTATTGCTGTATATTAAAAAATATCAAATTTTTACTGAAATACATTTAACCATAATCATAAAATTACTAGTAGCCATTCCCCCATAAATAAAAAATGAATAAATTCTGAATTGTTTTTAAAAATAAAATGCCAAAAAATACACCTTCATTTACTTACTTCGAAACTTTGAAAAATTTCTTTGGCTTCTGGAGCCATCTTGAATCCAGAAAGCCTTTGCGAGAATGTTTCTTTTCATCTGATGGCGAGGTAGGTGCTCCTTCTCCCTCTGAGCTAGTCGAAGAGGGGCGGGGGGAGCTTGTGGAGCTCTTCTGTTTTCTATAGGAAATGCCTTCTACTTGAGTGTCCCACTCCGTTACATGACGTGAAACACCGAGATCAAATGACATGGACTGTTTACAAAGCACACCAATGGTCCCCATTTTCTTCTTGCCCCGCCGTTCGTGCAACCGTGGTGATAATGGTCTTGAGCCGCTTTTCTCTCCGGGAGAAGACGATTCTCGGAATGCCACCGTTTTCCCCGAATGAGCCCGGGGGGCTAATGCATGCTGCAGTGATGATGATGATGATGATGGTATGTCTTGAGACAGGGTTACGATTTCCTCAGGGTCGGGCCGCTTCCCCGATGATGATGATAATGTGGATGATGACGGCAGCGGTTTCGGCGCGTGTTCGCTCGTGGCACTGTAGGTGGCCGAGCGATCCCGCAGTGGCTCCTCGAATGACACCTGCCGCGCGGTGCCCAGGGCAGGCATGGATTGATGGTTGGTTGGGCTTATAGTTGAGTCTGGTTTCAGTGAGCTTGTTATCACAGAACTTGGTGGGTGTGTGGTCGTCACAGCCTGGGTGGTGGTGGTCGTCGTTACGAGGTACAGAGCGCCCAACTCGCACGACTGTCGCTGAGTTGGGGCTAAGGGTGTCCGTTCCGTTTTGCGTTTCTTCACTTCCGAGTCTGACATCGCCCGCTCGGGGACGCCCGTCAGGTTGGAAGAGTCGAAAACTTCGGTCATTTTCTTGACGTGTCCATCATTTGTTACATCTTTCAAGGGAGCAATTGTTTTATGATGGTCTGGTCCACTGGGAGAGGAGAGCTTGCGTACAATGTGCGAAACAAATTCGGACTGCGAGTGCGGTGACTCTGATCCGTGTAGCGACAGCGAGGAATTTGTTTTCGAAGATTCTACACTTCGGTTGGGTGTGCCCTCTCGTGATAGTCGCTTCACCATTGCTTGTACGTAAATTCCAGAGATATTCTCTTTGTCGTGTTTCCTCGATTTCTCTTCCTGTTTTTTATCATCTTTCATGATATATTTTTGTATTATGCGCTGCGCATATATAGAATGGCCACTGCGGTACCGCTGGCTTTCCTCCAGGAGTTCTGCGGCAGGTTTCAATCGTTTCACGGCAGACACCACCCCGACGTGCAGTGTGGGGCTGGGTGTGTGCCGAAACTCGTACGACTTGCGAGTTGTTTCCTTGTGTTCCTGAGAGTGTTTCCCACCATCATCATCATGCTTATGTTTCTGAATCTCGTCCACACTGTGTGAGCGGGTGCTCAGATCCAACGGGACGTGTAAAACGGGGGAATGTGTCACTGGTGCGCTTTGTGGGGGTATAGGTGGCTTGCAGGTGGGGTCGGATTTTGATTTAGGTTTCGGAGAGGTGCACCTGCCTATGTCAGAAGAGTCCTGCGTTCGACTCCTACCACCTCCGTACTTGCGAGGAATTCTAGATTTCATTGCAGGACTCGGAACTTTCTTTACGTCCGTGGTATCTCTAATTTGTTCGGTTGCGTCGGATACAGAATCACTCTGCACTTCTTGTTGATATGAATCTACTTCGTCAGACTCTGTACATTTCATCACAGTTTCGGTTGGGGAATATTCGTCATCGACAATTGGCGCAGATTTTACAAGCTTGGGTTTGTCCAAACTTCTAACCTGCTCTGGAATGAGTTTCTTGGGGGTCTCAGTTCTGGGTTTTTCTGTCTTTTTTTCAAAAGAGTCGTCCTTATGCTCGGTGTCTTCGGGCCGACTCTGTTTTTTTGGTTCTGTGTCTAGAGTGGGAGACCCCTTCTCCACTCCAGAGACATCATCTTTGCCCTGTGATGGTGGTTGTTCCTTCGGAGGTAGAGAAACCCGGGCAGACGGCAGACTTGGAGTCGTCTGGTCATCGTCGTCTTGAACTGCAGTCTTGCGTTCCAAGCTCTTCTTCTTCCCCATCTTCTTAGTTACAGTGCCGCTTTGGTCTCTTGAAACTTTTTCTGTACGCCCTAATGCTACGTCGGTCGTCCTGGAATGAGTGATGCCATTTGTGTCAGCAGGTGACATTGTACCACCAGATACCTGGTCAGCTTCTTGTCTCTCTTCTACCTTTTCAGGTTCTTCCAAATCTGAATTAACACAAAGAAGAAATCATTACAAATGCTACCAATTATTACAATCCTCCCCCTTACCTCAATTTTAACATTAAAAAAACACAAAATTAATACAACATACATTCAACAATTCAACCTATTTTACACAGAAAGCACTCTATTAATTTGAACATTCATTTAAAAATATAGATTATCACACACATAAGGGCGCAGTTAAAGTAAGTTTAATATTTACTATTTTGCTATGTAATTTTTAAAAGTGGAACATTATTTGGAAAAAATAAAAAATAAAATAAAAGAATTTTAAAAAAGCAGGTAAAAACAAAAAGGTAAAATTAAAGAAATCTAAGCCTGGATGAACTTAAGATTGTTTTAGAATGTTAACATATACAATAAAATGTGTAAACCAACCAATCAAATCGCGTAGACAACAGTAGTAACTTGTGGTTAATCAATACACCTCTTTCTCATTCCACTGCGCATGTGCCCGTTGCGGAGTTACTCAAGGACGCAAACCGCGAGATTTCGCGAGATCTCGCCAAAATAGACCTATCTGCAAATTGGGGGGCAAAAGCAATGGGAGGCCACGACCATTGTTCAATTATTAACTGTTCCAATCGCATATGTCCGGGAAATTCGTTATCCTTCCATCGATATCCAGCCAATGGATATCGGAAATGTTTGTGGGTAATCGTTTCACGTAGAAAACGATTTTAATGTTACTCTAAGTACGAGGGTTTGTTCTGTACATTTTGTAGGAGGGAAGCCAGTGAACGCATAAGGGACCAAAACCTTACCGGTTCTGTACAGGACGTTCCT
Organism: Gigantopelta aegis; assembly: GCF_016097555.1. NCBI lineage: Eukaryota > Metazoa > Mollusca > Gastropoda > Neomphalida > Peltospiridae > Gigantopelta > Gigantopelta aegis. Next base: position 52,486,984 of record NC_054706.1, read on the forward strand.
ACACAGGGCGGTCTAGTATACTTAGATATGGTGGAAAACACATTAACAGTAAAGAAAATAAATATATATTTTGTATATAAAGAAAATATATGTATATTTCGAATTATACTCAATAAAATATATAACGTGGCGTGTGTAAATATAAAAAAAAATATATGTAGTCAGGACAGCTATGTACAGAACGTTCCTATACAGGGCGGTCTAGTATTCTCTACTTAGATATGGTAGTAAACAGTAAAGAAAATAAATAAATATATATTTTGTATATACAGAAAATATATGTTTTATTTCGGACAATACTCAACAGAATATATAGATATATATATATATATATATATATATATATATATATATATATATATATATATGAACTTTTAATGTTATTATTACTCAGTGTGTTTCAAATTTAATTATAAGTATTGTCTGTTATTACTTTTACGTTCATCTAGGTATGAACAAAAAAATCATCCGCAAACTTACGTGAGAACGGCTTCGCTGATTCACACAATTTACGGATGATTTATTTTGTTCATACCCCGATGAACGTAAAAGAAATAACAGACACTCCTTAAATAATAATAATAATAATAATGATATATGAATATATATAGAGTGATGACGGATGTGTACAGGACGTTCCTACACAGGTCCGTCTAGTATTTTATATACTTAGATATGGTGGAAAACACATTAACAGTAAAGAAAATAAATATATTTTGTATAATACCCAATGCGTTCATGTTGACACTGTATAAAAATGTGTGTATGGGTAAACAGAACGGCACCTACCTTCAACCCCCCCCCCTCCCCTCAAATCCCCCTTTTTTTAAATTCCCACTTTATGGATATACATGTAACAGCATAAAATCAATTCCTTTTTTTAACTTTTCCCAATTAGATAGACACTAAGAAAAATGCAACAAAACACCTTCTGATATATATATATATATATATATATATATATATATATATATATATATATACAGTCAAACCTGTCCTAGCGGCCACCTGTACTCAGCGGTCACCTGCCTTAAGCGGCCACTTTTTTCCTCCCAAAAGATTTATAATGTAAATGCACCTGTAATAAGCGGTCACCTGTCTAACGCGGCCAGCGGCCACCTAAATCGGATCCCAAATCGCTAAAATACCTGCATTAAGCGGCCACAGTAAAGTTTTACTCTTATATAAAAGGGATATTTTAACAACAGCGATAAGGTGCAGCAAATAACTGATCTTCACACCTTCAGGAATACTAGTACCCATTCAGTCCCGACATCTCCACTGTGTATCAATTAAGGAAGTATGAATCTGACATGCATCTAATTGCCTCTGGGCAGGCTACGCTTGACATTTGTATATTCACTTACTATAACAATACATCGCATGAAGTCGGAATTAAATAATTAAATGGAAAAGAAAACAAAATTGTGGAGAACGGTTAATTTAAAATATTCTATTTGCATTATTTCTGAAGGAGACAACATGTCAAAAGTTGATTTATAGTCAACTATGAAGCACAAATCCGTTAATTAGCAGTACAGACGGTAAAACAAGAAACAACAAAAAATGTTTTAAAGACTATATATGTGGCAACCTGTACTCAGCGGCCACCTGTCTTAATCGGCCACGTTTATCTACTCCCTTGTGTGGCCGCTTAAGACAGGTTTGACTGTGTATATATATATATATATATATATATATATATATATATATATATATATATCTCTCTATATATCTATCTATATATATCTCTCTGTGTCTCTCTCTGTGTCTCTCTCTCTATACTCTCTCTCTCTCTCTCTCTCTATCGATCGATGCCATAACCTATGCCATAACCTATGGAATCTGTCAACTGTTTTGTTTATACTTTTTACGAGATAGTCTTTTAATCTGGCGTTATCAAAACCCTCGGGTACGAGTCGCAGAGATTTTGTCCAAGTTGTTGCACTGCTTTTTAAAGGGACATTCCCGAGTTTGCTGCAATTTTTAAGATGTTATTGACTAACAGAGACTTTTTAATGATTGTAATTACATATCAAATATATTTTTCTGCATAAAATATCAGTGGCTGTATATTAAACATGTTTCTGATCGTTCTAATATTTGTACTATGTTAAATTTCATCTTATTTCCTAAAATATTGTTTTTTCTTATGTACGAAGTTATTTGAAGACAAAATCCAGTCTGGGCTTCTTACAAATATTAAGACGATCAGAAACACATTGAATATACAGACACTGGTATTCTAAACAGGAAAATATATTTAATATGTAAATTTAATCGTAGAAATATTTTATTAGTCGGAAACATCTTACAATGCAGCAAACTCAGGAATGTCCCTTTAATTTGAACCATTCCGCTGTAAATTTCAGGGGACCGTTTTCTACGGCCATTATACCATCTAATTCGAAATATGTACATGTTAGTTGCCAAAGTTTAAAAGTCTCCTACGAAGCTACTCAAGTCACCCATAACAACCTGTCTGTCACGCCCCCCAATTTGTAAATAGACTAGTTTCAGTCTATTTTGTCAAGGGACGTTACTCTTCGCGCGCATGCGCAATAGGAATGCGAAATACCTCTATTAACGAAAACATTATGGACATGTATACTATCACCTTTTACCCTTAAAGTAAATCAGAAAAAAAAGGGAGTTAAGCTGTTGATTTTAGACTTAATGGGAAGTCTTTGAATACCTTAATTCCAGAAATAAATTATTATCTTATTTTTAGTAGGAGCCCATACATGTTTTAAGCACATTTAGTAGCTGGTACACTGATAATTATACATGTAGTTCAAATTAAATTAGAGGAATTTACTGCCTGGACAGATGAAACAACATTTTATGACAACAAACATTATCACATTTATCAACAATGGCAGGAGTCAATGGTAGCATTAAAATTGATATTAAAAGTTGGGTGAACTTTGACCCAGTGAAATGCTATTTGGTATACTGCTACCCATAGGGAGATATTTTTAAACTGACAATGTTGATCAACAGTCTATGCAGCCAAAGGTGATAATTTAAAAACATTCAACATAATAATAAAAAAAACACCCAGATACATTATATACCTTTAACAAACCAATGCATTATGTTATGTGCACATATAAATACAATACTGTACATATCCAAACAAATATAAATACTAATTCTACAATATTTTTGGAGGTCACAACAATTTATTTACTGTAATGCCTTTACCTTTGATTTTCTTTTTCCTGGGGTATGCATTAAAATGATGGAACATAAATTAGTGAATACATTTATAAAAATACCACAGAAACCATAAAATGTAACTTTATTAAATTTGTGATATGAACATTTAGCCAACTGAAATAATTTATGAAATGAGTTACATATTGAGTACAAGGAAATACAGTTTTAGTATCATAAAAAATATTTGCATTTACCAGGTTAATCAATGGTTATTACTCGGTATCTAACACAATTTTTCTCCACGACTGGTATAACAAAGGCCGTGGTATGTGCTATCCTGTCTATGGGATGGTGCATATAAAAGATCCCTTGGTGCTAATCGGAAAGAATAGCCCATGATGTGGTGACAGCAGGTTTTCTCTCTCAATATCTGTGGTCCTTAACCATATATCCGACGCCACATAACTGTAAATAAAATGTGTTGAGTGCGTAGTTAAATAAACCATTTCCTTCCTAACACAATTTGTCTGGCAAATGAGAGAAGAAAATGCACTGCTGCCACATGGTTACTCTTATCAGTTAGCAACCATTTGTTTATATAACACTCTACAACATACAAGGGGCGGGATGTAGCTCGGTGGTAAAGCATTCACTTGATACACGATTGGTCTGGGATCGATCCCCACCGGTGGGTCCATTGGGTTATTTCTCATTCCAGCCAGTGCACCACAACTGGCAAATCAAAGGTCGTGGTATGCGCTATCCTGTATGTGGGATGGTGCATATAAAAGATGCCTTGCTACTAATGGAAAAATATAGCAGGTTTCCTCTCTATGACCATGTTTGACATCCAATAGCTGATGATTAATAAATCAATGTGCTCTAGTACCGTCATTAAACAAAACAAACTTCTTCCAGCCAGTGCACCACAACTGGCAAATCAAAGGACGTGGTATGCACTATCCTGTCTGTGGGATGGTGCATATAAAAGATCCCTTGAAATTCCAGTTGTTGAACACTAATGGTAAAGGCAAAAAACCAACAACATTGTTTATCCAATGAGTGATACACCCATGGTAAGCAATGCTACCAATGGGAATACATCCCACTCCATTCATGTTTAATACGGAATGTGATTGTGTTTTTCTCTCACCTGTAATTAAGGGAAGATCCGTTAATTTATCTGGTGGTTCACGGTCACCTGCGGCTGCCTCTGTCTCTTTCACACTAACAAACGTCTCGGTGGGTGGATGTTCAGCCGATTCCTGCGGAACGTCAGGCTGTGTGCGAAACATAAACTTCAAAATTATTCTATTCAGATATACAGTAAGTAATCAAGTACTACAGGCTGTGCATTTAGCAGGATTCTGTCCTACAAATCCCAGATTTTGGGTCAAAAGCATACGATTATGAAATGGAATCCCAAAATTCTATATTATAACATTTCACAATCCCAGTGGGATCCTTTTTAAAAATCCCCAAATTCAATGACTGAACTATTTGTATAACATGCAAAGTATTTAATATTCAAAATATCTTCTCTGAAATAAGCATCTAAATTTGTTAACATTTTATTATTAAAATAAGGCTCAAAACACGCATAAGACATCACGCTTTGGTGTTTACCATCACGAAAATCGGAAACATGAGGATGTGAAGACTAGACAGTTATGAAACCATTTTGTTTTTGTCTCATATTCACAAGCAAAGTTATAGATATAAACATGTAACTTGTCACGTGAAATTTAATAAGAATGCTCTCTGAATGCTCAGTACCAATGATTATTTATACTCACTACCTTTCCCACCAAAAAAAACCACTTATGTGTTTTGGCACTCACTATTTTGTCGAAGTGCCCACTAGTTTTATTAATGATGACTATTTTTTACCAATTTGTAGAAATTCTCACCACTGCTCACACATTGTAGCACCACTCACTATATTATCTCCATGCTCACCATTCTGTACCACTGCTCACTACTGTGTGTGAATGCTCACCACTCACCACTTGCACAGTGGAGCTCTGTCCCCCACTGAATGTGTTCCAGCGCCGGACGGTCCCAGGGTGTCTCTTGGCATCACGCGCGTGAAGCTGGTGGAGCTCTGTCTCGCGGCGCGCGATGTCGGCCTGCAGCATCAGATTGTTCACCTCCTGTAGCAGCAGCTGGCGCTTGATCTCCATTATCTCCTTGTTACGCTGCAGATGACTCAGGCGCAGGTTGTTCATCTATGACCAAAACGAATAGCGATATGTTAGTTAAATAGAAGTTTAAAAGTTTGTTTTGTTGTAGCATACTGATGTGTTAATCATCAGCTATTGGATAATTCTGTCACAATCTTTAATAATTAAAGTTTGTTTTGTTTAACAACACCACTAGAGCATTATTGATTTATTAATCATCAGCTATTCAGGAAAGGCGAATGATCACTCCTGCTCCCCACCACACTCGCCTGGAAAGTCTTATGTAGTCTGCAGCGGAAATCGGACATATTTTTTTAATTAGTAGCAAGATATCTTTTATATGCACTTTTTCATAGACTGGACAGCACATACTTTTGGTTGGATATATAGTGGTTGGAATGGGAAAAAACCTTATGGGTCTACTAAGTGGTACATTCCTAAGACCTAGCCAGCTCAGACAAGTGCTCCACGAATGAGCTAAATCTCATCCCAAGATCATATGCTAGACAACTACTACTAGCTACTGACTAGACAGTGTGCTGGGGTGTCATAAACCAAACATTCCTTTCTTTCCATTAGCAAAAGTATGTTTCTTTACAAGTACGGGTCTAACAGTCAGGGTCAACACTCGCTCTCAAGGTTAAAACCCAGCAATTATTGGAACAAACCACACACAACTTGAACTTTTAAGAAAAATTATTTGGGAAAGTTTTTAAAAATATTTTTTTAAACTCCTCTTCAAGAGTACACAATACTTTAAACTGATTAAGCAAGGAAAGAAAATTTGCTTCCACAGCAGTAAGAAAAGTGGAGCCAGCGTGGAGGTAATTAAAGTTCAGTCTCGGAGTGGTTGTCTGGTAAATAGCACCTGCTTGTGATGGGCAGCCATCCAACTAGAGCTCATTGCTGGTATTTATACATGGCAAGTTACCTACGATACCTTCTCTCTGTGGCTGTAGCAAGATGCTGGTATTTATACATTACAAGTTACCTATGATATCGTCTGACTATGGCTGTAGCAAGATGCAGGTATTTCTACATTACAAGTTACCTACAATACATTCTCTCTATGACTGTAGCAAGATGAAATACAGGGTCATGTAATATTTTTGTTGGTGCCAGTGACACTGTGGTTGAGCCATCAAGCTCCAAGGTGGGAGGTTCTGGGTTCGTATCCCAGTACCAGTGTCATCCAGAGATACTTTATAGCTAAATAGTGATGTGTAAGATACCTACAGTACACCACCTTTTCTGTTATAAATTACTAACCATTAAGGTTATTTCTTATGCGGGAAACGGGGAGGATGACAGTTGTCTCTTCCCAAAAACATAAAAAAGTGTCCTTTTGGTCAAGTTTACGTTGCTGAGCCCTGAGTCTGTGTTTACTGCCCCTAGTTATGGATTAGTATGGCCATGACACACCCAATAGCCGATATGTATTTTTGTGCTGGGGTGTCGTTAAACATTCCTTCATTCCTTCATTCATTCAGTGTGGCCCTAACGTCTGTCTGTGATAAAGTTCATATAAAGGATTCTTTGCTGCTAATGGAAAAATGTAGCTGGGCTGCATTCAACCAGCAGAAAAACGTCCGCTAGACTGGTTTATGCGCTTCACGTTAAACCAAATGGCCACGTCGGGAACCAATCAAATAGTTTGCGAACGTTAGTGAAATGTTTGCTGGTTGAACTTGGGACTGGTATCTTCTAGGACTGTATGTCAGAATTATCCAACAGTCAATGACTAATAAATCAATGTCCTCTGTTATAATCAGAGATAAAAATGTCATTGGGATGAAAAAGCAGAAAAGCTTTACAAAGACTTAGAATTTTTCATCAACGGAAAAGGACAGAAACAGCTTTTGGGTGAGTGATGCCAAATCCAGCAAGAGTATGTTCCGAGGGGGTTTTACCCACCCCCACGCCTGCACAAGCAAATATATATTTTTTCAATATACATGTATTTTTTGGAGGAGCATGACTCTACCCCACCTCCCCTGCAGAAATTTCTGCACACTCACCTGTCCAGAATCACAATTTTTTTTACCTCTGTATAATAATAATTTATATTATGAGAATAATTTACCTGTACTTGTAGTTGCATTGCCTGGCTATACAGCTTCTCGAAGTTGTGCAGTGCTGTTGATTTTAGAGTCACTTCCTCTGTTGACAACAAAAAAATAAACTTTAAACACATTTTTAACAATACAAAATGTAAAATGAAATAAAAATATTAATTTTTTCTTTTTTCTGTTTGAATCACTTTAGTTTTTGTGTCTTTTAAAATTAGCAATGTCTTGTAGCCATTTTAGGCCCATTTTGACAGTCAGTTTATGGAATTAATTTTACCATGTTAGCTCTATTTATGGGGGCGTATGAAGACTTGTTACCCATGATGCAGTCCCGCAGTTGTTTAAGTTTGAGTTGAGCTATTTAATTTAATTCTATTTTTTGAAAGTCCCAGGTTAGATTTGATTGAAGAGATTTCCTGTACTAAAGTCTCAATAATTGTTTTAAGCTGTCTGACTTCAGTTTGGGTGGAGGTTTTCAGTTTTTTAGCATAAGTTATATTGCTGTTGACTTTTTCGGCGGGTTTTGGTAGTGGCATAGATTTTTGCTGCAGCTTATTAGTTTGGTCCCTACAGTTGTTGAGCTGCCGGAACGCTTTTTGATAATACTGACACAGGGTTTTCGCGAGCTCCTAACAAGTTTTTGGACAGAACAGTGGCAAGTTGGTAGTTTGTGGTGGTTGCAGCATTTTGATGCATTATGTTCCCACTGCTGACAGTGGTGGCATTTACTTGGTTTAATTTCGAAAGGAATGAGAGAGTACTGGCATCCTTGTACACGAATCTATTGGTCATCGTTTTTGGTGTTGGCGTTTATTTGTAAGTATCCGTTTCAGATGAGGGTTGTCTTTTTTAAGCATGGTCAATGAGGTGGCCTCTGCTGATGTTGGATAGAGTTTGGCCAGCCATGTGTTGTTTGGTTGGGCACAGGCCTCTGTTACTGCAACTGGGTGGTTATGGTTGGTTGAATTCCGAATTGGTTGTTAAGTATTCCTGTATGTGACTGACCTGTTTGTGATGCCATGGTGTTTGGTTGTTGAGTATTCCTGTATGTGAATGATCTGTTTGTGATGCCATGGTGTTTGGTTGTGAAGTATTCCTCTATGTGAATGACCTGTTTGTGATGTCATGGTGTTTGGTTGTGAAGTATTCCTGTATGTGAATGACCTGTTTGTGATGTCATGGTGTTTGGTTGTGAAGTATTCCTGTATGTGAATGACCTGTTTGTGATGTCATGGTGTTTGGTTGTGAAGTATTCCTGTATGTGAATGACCTGTTTGTGATGTCATGGTGTTTGGTTGTGGAGTATTCCTGTATGTGAATGACCTGTTTGTGATGTCATGGTGTTTGGTTGTGAAGTATTCCTGTATGTGACTGACCTGTTTGTGATGCCATGGTGTTCGTTTACTGACCTGTTTGTGATGCCATGGTATTTGGTTGTGAAGTATTCCTGTATGTGAATGACCTGTTTGTGATGTCATGGTGTTTGGTTGTGAAGTATTCCTGTATGTGACTGACCTGTTTGTGATGCCATGGTGTTCGGTTACTGACCTGTTTGTGATGCCATGGTATTTGGTTGTGGAGTATTCCTGTATGTGAATGACCTGTTTGTGATATCATGGTGTTTGGTTGTGAAGTATTCCTGTATGTGACTGACCTGTTTGTGATGCCATGGTATTTGGTTGTGGAGTATTCCTATATGTGAATGACCTGTTTGTGATGTCATGGTGTTTGGTTGTGAAGTATTCCTGTATGATACTGACCTGTTTGTGATGCCATGGTGTTCGGTTACTGACCGGTTTGTGATGCCATGGTATTTGGTTGTGGAGTATTCCTGTATGTGAATGACCTGTTTGTGATGTCATGGTGTTTGGTTGTGAAGTATTCCTGTATGTGACTGACCTGTTTGTGATGCCATGGTATTTGGTTGTGGAGTATTCCTATATGTGAATGACCTGTTTGTGATGTCATGGTGTTTGGTTGTGAAGTATTCCTGTATGATACTGACCTGTTTGTGATGCCATGGTGTTCGGTTACTGACCTGTTTGTGATGCCATGGTATTTGGTTGTGGAGTATTCCTGTATGTGAATGACCTGTTTGTGATGTCATGGTGTTTGGTTGTGAAGTATTCCTGTATGTGACTGACCTGTTTATGATGCCATGGTGTTCGGTTACTGACCTGTTTGTGATGCCATGGTATTTGGTTGTGAAGTATTCCTGTATATGACGCCATGGTATTTGGTTGTGAAGTATTCCTGTATGTGACTGACCTGTTTGTGATGCCATGGTATTTGCAGAGTATGACAAATATTTTGAAAAGTCACTAGCCACAGGGCTAGTAGGTTTGTGAAAACCACTAGCCCACCAAGATAAAGCACTAGCCCAAATTCCTGATCAGTTATAACTGGATTTTTATATATTTTTTGTAACATTACACATTTACGAGTATAACAGTAAAATAAAACAAACACTTAAATCATGTTGTAACTTTCACTTTTGTGTCGTGTTGTATGTTTGGTTTTTTGTCAAGTGTGATCCATCGTCATTGTTCTGTTTTCGCTCTTGCCCTCCCCCCGGGGAAAAATAATTGAGCAAACTCATGGTTGATATCTAAACCCACTATCAAAATAATTAAATTTAAATGAGGGTACGATAGTGTGACACACGGTAATAGATGGTTCAGTGTATTTGGTAATGGGTTATACATTTAGGGCCCTACTATTTATGTCGCCAGGAACGGTGATGTCAATTGCTCAAATACAGGGCATTATCCCGTGTCAGACCAATATCAAAAGAATATAACGGCGACATCTAATCTGTTGTTAATTGATGAACAAAAAAGATATCATCTTGTATTGACAGCTGTGACACATTATCCAGACCGCTACATGTAATAGGCCAAGCAGAGTCATTGCATGTGTGGTTACCATTAAAGTAAATTGTTTTCCTGATTGCCGATAACCACATGTCAGCGAAGTGTTAAATTAGAAAACAATAGGTAAATAAAACAAACACTGAAATTCAAAGCATGACTGGGGTTTACTTGATTGAGATTAACCTGTCATCGCAATTGCTGATTTCCAAGTTCTTAGCCTAAAACATATACATGTGCGAGATTAACTACCACGTGACGTGTCCAACCAATCAAAACATGCATGTCATTAGACTTATTTCCTGTGCCAGAAACTTGAAAGGGAAAAGTAAACAATGCATGCTGTAACTGTGGCGATGTAGAGATAGCATGTTACTGCAGTTTGCAGACCTAGTTCAAGTGGATTATTATTATATACTGATTGCGTTGTTGATATTATTCGATGACAAATGTCACAATCAAATTTATTAAACGAAATTTCAGCCGAGAGAAAAAGAAAAAAACCCCTAAAACATGACTAAGTGATAAGGAGGGGGGTGGAAACCACTAGCACTGCGGGCTAGTGGTTTTGTGTTTCTCACTAGCCCGAATTTAAAAACCACTAGCCACGGGCATCGGGCTAGCGGATTTGTCGAACTCTGGTATTTGGTTGTGAAGTATTCCTGTATGTGACTGACCTGTTTGTGATGCCATGGTATTTGGTTGTGAAGTAGTCCTGTATGTGACTGACCTGTTTGTGATGCCATGGTATTTGGTTGTGAAGTAGTCCTGTATGTGACTGACCTGTTTGTGATGCCATGGTGTTTGGTTTTGAAGTATTCCTGTATGTTACTGACCTGTTTATGATGCCATGGTGTTCGGTTGTGAAGTATTCCTGTATGTTATTGATCTGTTTGTGAGGCCTGCACCATAGTGTTTGATTGTGAAGTATTCCTGTATGTCACCGACCTGTTTGTGATGCCTGAACCATGGTGTTTGATTGTGAAGTATTCCTGTATGTAATTGACCTGTTTGTGATGCCTGCACTATGGTGTTTGGTTGTGAAGTATTCCTGTATGTAACTGACCTGTTTGTGATGCCATGGTGTTTGGTTGTGAAGTATTCCTGTATGTCAATGACCTGTTTGTGATGCCTGCACTATGGTGTTTGGTTGTGAAGTATTCTTTTATGTAACTAACCTGTTTGTTATACCTGTGTCATGGTGTTTGGTTGTGAAGTATTCCTGTATGTAACTAACTTGTTTGTTACGCCTGTCCCATGGTGTTTGGTTGTGAAGTATTCCTGTATGTCACTGACCTGTTTGTGATGCCTGCGCCATGGTGTTTGGTTGTGAAGTATTCCTGTATGTCACTGACCTGTTTGTGATGCCTGTGTCATGGTGTTTGGTTGTGAAGTATTCCTGTATGTCACTGACATGTTTGTGATGCCTGTGCCATGGTGTTTGGTTGTGAAGTATTCCTGTATGTCACTGACCTGTTTGTGATGCCTGCGCCATGGTGTTTGGTTGTGAAGTATTCCTGTATGTCACTGACCTGTTTCTGATGCCTGCGCCATGGTGTTTGGTTGTGAAGTATTCATGTATGTCACTGACCTGTTTGCGATGCCTGTGCTATGGTGTTTGGTTGTGACGTATTCATGTATGTCACTGACCTGTTTGTGATGCCTGCACCATGGTGTTTGGTTGTGACATATTCTAATATCTTACTGACCTGTTTGTGAGGCCTGCACCATGGTGTTTGGCTGTGAAGTATTCCTGTATGTCACTGACCTGTTTGTGATGCCTGTGTCATGGTGTTTGTTTGTGAAGTATTCCTGTATGTCACTGACCTGTTTGTGATGCCTGCACCAGCATAATTCTCATCTGCTCCACCAAATCCATCAGCTGAACGTTCACCGACTCTTCACCCTCGATACTCTGCCACTTGCCAATCTGTAACAGAAGAACATTAAACTGGTCACAACACATTCACTGGCAAGGTGGTTCATCGGACTGTTATCCCAGATAGTTATAGATGGGCCACTCTAGCAAGTATTCCATCAGTTGATAGACTGCTATAAAATACTGACTGAAATCAATTTTGGGTTATTTTAATTTAGGTTCAGTCTCATGAACCTGGTGAACAAAACATTGATAAAGACACAAAAACTAATGAAATTCAAAATGAATAATTTTAAACAAATTAAAAAAACAAACAAATTAATATTCACATTCTTTTCTTTTTTTTGGTATATTTGCATGTAATATTTTGTTAGGTCATTCAGTAAGTCAAATGTCCATGCTTCTATACTTTTAATGAACAATTTTGGTAGGTCAATCTTTGTACTAAAATGCCTTTTATTTAATGAACAAAATTTGGTAGGTTAATATCTGTGCCAATTTGTCTCTAGTCTAATGAAACAATTTTAGAAGGTCAATCTCTGTGCTAATATGCCTTTAATGAACACATTTTAATAGGTAATTGTTTTTTGCTAATATGCCTTTAATGAACAAAATTTGGTAGGTCGATCTCTGTACTAATATGCCTTTTATTTAATGAACAAACTTACAGCAGCTATCTCCATGCTTTCAGCAAGCTTCTCGCCAAAGATCTCCAACTGTTGAATCTTCTCCTCCATGTCTGTCACTGTCGTCTCCAGCTGGCCCACTGACACTGGTAATGGCCGGCCACTCGCTGCATGCTCTGTCCGGTACTTGGCTGTGGAATACACAGAGGATTCGTCACGAGTGGTTTTTAATATGGAAAGTGGGGGTTTTAATATACATGTATTTTAATATGGACAACATCAACCAAGTCTGAGTGTTTTTTAATATGAAAAATAGCAACCAAGAGGTTTTTTTAATATGGAAAATATCAACCAAGTTTAAGTGTCTTTTAATATGGAAAATATCAACCAAGTTTGAGTGTTTTCAATATAGAAAATATCAACAGAGTCTGTGTTAATTGGTATTTGTCTAGGTTGATATTTTACATATAAAAAAAAACACGAGTTGCAAATTCTATTTATCTTATAACATTTCTAAATTGATATTTTGTAAATCACAGTTTTAAAGTCACTTTCATCGGTAATATGACATCACAATTGGCAAAATTGTAGTCATACACTTTAACTAAATCTGAACAAAATATTACCCTAAATTTCACAGGTTTTGTTGGCTTGTAAAATTAACATTTTAATTTGATATTTCGTAAATCACAGTTTTAAGGAAGGAAGGAAAGTGTTTTATTTAACGACACACTCAACACATTTTATTTACAGTTATATGGCGTCAGACATTGGTTAAGGACCACACAGATATTGAGAGAGGAAACCTGCTGTCACCACTTCATGGGCTACTCTTTTTGATTAGAAGCAAGGGATCCTTTATATGCACCATCCCACAGATAGGGTAGTACATACCACAGCCTTTGTTACACCAGTTGTGGAGCACTGGCTGGAACGAGAAATAGCCCAATGGGTTGGCACAGTTTTATAGTTGTTTTCATCTGTAATATGACATCATCATGAATGTTGTTTGGCGTCATCCACTTTAACTAAATTTTATCAAAATGTTATTCTCAGGTGTACAGGGCCCCGACGCCCCATTCCATAAAGCGATCTTAGCCCTAAGATCACCGTAACTGCACAGCTAAGATATGCACTTAGGTGCTCTTAGTGCTAAGATCGTTTTGTGGAACGGGGCCCTGGTCTTGTTGGCTTATAAACAAGTGATAATAATCTATAGGATTTATACACCAAAATATCAAATGGGTTTATGACATGTATACTATGGGTTATTACATGTAACGTGTTATATTTTAGAAGCATAACAAAAATGAATGGCCTTATGTTTAAAATTTCAAAATGAAAATCCTGTTCCCTAATTGCTAACCTAAAGGTATACTATTATCCTACTTTATAACAGAGATTCATTGTTGGCATCAAAACAAATTTAGTTTTTATAACATATTATCTAGTATTTCTGAAGCCAAAATATCTTCATATTTAAACTGTAGGAGTTATATAAATTGCTTTGTAGGTTTTTTCTCAATCTTTGTGTTTACAGATTTGTTGAAGGAGCTGATTAGAACTATAACTCCTGTAGTTTAAAACGGGGAAAATGACTGAATGGATGTCAGTGTCAGTATCATCTTGTCAGATAGTGTGTTTACAATGATGAGAAAGTGTTTATTAACAGAAGACATTAGTAAGATAGCAGAGTGTTTATAAAGTGATATCATCACAGGGTAAAGTGTTACTGACACTGTATTCCACAAGCTTGTAATCGTAAGCCAGGAAATGAAGGTATCATTTGTTGTTGTGCAGTATGTGCCAGCTGCTATTTTTGTTTCATTACACAGGCCCAGTGGTAAAGCATTCACTTGATGCACGGTCGGTTTGGGATCAATCCCCGTCAGTGGGCCCATTAGGCTATTTCTTGCTCCAGCCAGTGCACCACGACTGGTATATCAAAGGCCATGGTATGTGTTATTCTGTCTGTGGGATGGTGCATATAAAAGATCCCTTGCTGCTAATCGGAAAGAGTAGCCCATGAAGTGGCGACAGCAGGTTTTCTCTCTCAATATCTGTGTGGTCCTAAACCATATGTCTGACGCCATATAACCGTAAATAAAATGTGATGAGTGTGTCGTTAAATAAAACATTTCCTTCCTTCATTACAGTGCACCATGACTGGTACCAATGTATCAAAGGCTGTGGTATGTGTTATCCTGTCTGTGGGATGGTGCATATAAAAGATCCTTTGCTACTAATGGTTTCCTCTCTAAGACTATATGTAAAAATTACCAAATGTTTGACATCCAATAGCTGATGATTAATAAATCAATGTGCTCTAGTTTCTCCACTTGGTCTATCAAGATAATGTTATATTTTGTCCAGTTTGACCAAGCACATGTTTAAAAAGGAAGGAAAAAGGAAATGTTTTATTCAACGATGCACTCGACACATTTTATTTATATTTATATGGCATCAGACATACAGTTAAGGACCACACAGATATTGTGAAAGCAAACCCGCTGTCACCACTTCTTGGGCTACTCTTTTTGATTAGCAGCAAGGGATCTTTTATATGCACCATTTCACACAGGATAGCACATACCACAGCCTTTGATATAACAGTTGTGGTGCACTGGTTGGAAAAAAAAATAGCCCAATGGTCCCACAGACGGGGATCGATCCTAGACCGACCATGCATCAAGCGAGTGCTTTACTACTGGGCTACGTCCCACCCTGTTTAAAAAGGAACCCATAATGGTTTCTTGTTTTTGTTTATGGAGGGACTGGGTGTTTCAAACATCCTGTATGCTGTTCTTGCTGTAGATTATGTGTGATAACTACATGTATGATATGCAGGTACATGTACTAATCTAGGTTTTAAAAAGTAGGAAACATGACTTGTTCCTTCCTGAAGAAAGATGAGAAGTTTGATACAAATGGTCTTAGAAAACATTTATCAGTACCAGTACATTTTATCCTGTTTTGCATCAAAAATAGAAGAAAAAACCCAGTTCATTTGGAAAGGTTTTGAACTGTACAACTGGTCGTAATCAAATAATTCATTATCAAATACTACTACTTTTGGTATTAAAAATTAAGCAAACAAATTGAACACTTCCATTAAAACCATGATACTATTAAGTAACTTTTAATGTGTCATTGTTATATTAAATTGAAATTAATAATTAGTATTTTCAGACATCATTAAAATGAATTCAGCCGAGAACCAAACAACGCTCAACTGGTCAACTGTAAATGCCAAATTAAAAAAAAGGACTAACAAGGTACTACCTACCGTAAGAGAGCTATGACATTAAATAAGTCAGTGTCTAGCATCTGTTGTGTGATTTTGTTTTTTAAACTGGATTAGGTCCGCAATATTATGACGACTTCTCCTTCTCATTATTACTAACAACTCAACAACTTGAGCCAGTTTTCGGGAAAAAAAAGCAAGAAAAAAGAAGAAAAAAAACGAAGAAAAAAAAACCCCTTTTGCCAAATGGATCAGTCCCTAACATGTTTGAAAGCCTTAACATGTTATCTACATATTAAACATCACTGTGGAGATATACTAAACAGTCAACTAAACATATCAGGGGCGGGATATAGCTCAGTGGTAAAGTGCTTGCCTTATGCGTGGTCGGTCTAGAATCAATCCCCATAGGTAAGCCTATTGGGCTATTTCTCATTCTAGCCAGTGCACCACTATTGGTATATCAGGGTGTATACTACCAAATCAAATCCCACAGACGACAATAGTAACATATGTAGCTAAAACTCCTACCTAAAGCGTATCAATTGACATAAAATGCCACGGATATAAATACTACCATCCCTCACCCTTAAAGTGATCCAGAAAAAATTAGGGGTCAAGCTGCTAATTCCTGAGATAACGCGTAGCATCTATGAGTCTATGACTACCCTAGTTCCACATAAAATTTGATTTTTAAAAAAAAAATTGCAGGTACCCCATACATGTTTTTTACAACCAACACATTCACATTTATCACCAATCACAGGACTTGTGGTGTTCACTTCTCTATCAAAAGTTGGGTGCACCTCAAACTTTGACCCAGCCAGAAGTTATTTGGTTTATTACTACCATCAAAGGCCATAGTACATGTATGTGCTATCCTGTCTGTGGGATGGTGAATATAAAAGATGCTTTGTTAATAATGGAAAAATATAGCTTTTCTTCTCTAACACTATATGCCAACATTACCAAATATTTGACATCCAACAGCTGATGATTAATAAATCAATGTGCTGTAGTAGCGTCATTAAACAAAATGAACATTAACTTGTTAAACACCTCACCAAAGACCCGACTTCATATGTGGCCATTTGTAAATTTACATTCATTGAAAGGATTCTCGAGTTTCATTTCCTGAACACATTCTCTGGGCCAGAGGAACGGCTGGATGAATAAAGCACAACTAGATCTCATCTGAATTGAAACATCTCATATTACCATTAGACATAATCCAAGAAAAATGGATTCAGTGTGCCGAGAGAGTTTTATCAATATTCATGCAACTTGATGAAACGTATCCCCGAGGATGTGTATGATAACTTAAGACTCATCCCAAATACAAGTCCAATGTGATTCTAAAAAGCACTCAGGCAGAAAATGATTCATCTAAAGTGAACTTTGGTGTAAATAATATTATTGATCCTTACAAACTATCACTGCAAATCCCCAAAGTATTTATTAAAAAAGAAGAAGAAGAAAAAAAAGGGAGTAAAATTGCTTCGTTTTATAAAGCTTCAATATTGCATGTTTGCGCAATATTGTATGGGCAACATGGAATTTTCATTACATACAGTAGACATTACTTTATGGTGCTAAATATTTGTATTACATAAAATGACATTATATGGTTCTCACAAATTACAGTGAAACCCTTCTAGTCTGGACACCTACAGAAACAAGTAAAAAGTCTGGTTTTAAGACATATCTGCTTCAGAGAGGTTCTGTTCTGTACTGATATTTACAAAGGGACCATGAGGAACGTCCAGTATTGAGGGACTTCCAGTTTACAGAGGGTCCAGTTTAGAGGGGTTTTCACTGTAATATGATTTTCTTCTTCAGTGTTTGTGTTTAGATTAATTTAAAGATTTGCTCAAAGAAATATCTAAAAGTAACTGCTGATTAAATGGACAGATATTTGTATGGGTTATCTGACCATATCATTACCGGCTTTGGTGGTGTCGTGGTTAGGCCATCGGTCTACAGGCTGGTAGGTACTGGGTTCGGATCCCAGTCGAGGCATGGGATTTTTAATCCAGATGCCGACTCCAAACCCTGAGTGAGTGCTCCGCAAGGCTCATTGGGTAGGTGTAAACCATTTGCACCGACCAGTGATCCATAACTGGTTCAACAAAGGCCATGGTTTGTGCTATCCTGCCTGTGGGAAGCGCAGATAAAAGATCTCTTGCTGCCTGTCATAAAAGAGTAGCCTATGTGGCGACAGCAGGTTTCCTCTAAAAAACAGTGTCAGAATGACCACATGTTTGACGTCCAATAGCCGATGATAAGATAAAAAATCAATGTGCTCTAGTGGCGTCATTAAATAAAATAAACGTTTTTTTACTGACAATATCATACATTAAAAAAACAAAAATTAGATCAGAATTTTATTCCTTTAGATTTGTTCCAAGACAGAGAAAAGAAAACTACAAGGCCATGAGAAAATGAACCTCACCTAACAATCCATCAACAAAAACTCCATGTTATTTGTGCGAGTCAAACTATATAAATGTCTCGACATTAAAGTTAATCATAATTTTTATGTAATTTACAACACTATTGGTTGTCACCCATTTCTACAGAATGTCTGTCCTTCATCTGACGCTATTTATTCTCACCCATGTGTAAAGATCTCCTGTCCTCTCACCCATTTCTATAAAATGTACAAAGTTGCTATTTATTCTCACCCATGTGTAAAGATCTCCTGTCCTCTCACCCATTTCTATAAAATGTACAAAGTTGCTATTTATTCTCACCCATGTGTAAAGTTCTCCTGTCCTCTCACCCATTTCTATAAAATGTACAAAGTTGCTATTTATTCTCACCCATGTGTAAAGTTCTCCTGTCCTCTCACCCATTTCTATAAAATGTACAAAGTTGCTATTTATTCTCACCCATGTGTAAAGATCTCCTGTCCTCTCACCCATTTCTATAAAATGTACAAAGTTGCTATTTATTCTCACCCATGTGTAAAGTTCTCCTGTCCTCTCACCCATTTCTATAAAATGTACAAAGTTGCTATTTATTCTCACCCATGTGTAAAGTTCTCCTGTCCTCTCACCCATTTCTATAAAATGTACAAAGTTGCTATTTATTCTCACCCATGTGTAAAGATCTCCTGTCCTCTCACCCATTTCTATAAAATGTACAAAGTTGCTATTTATTCTCACCCATGTGTAAAGTTCTCCTGTCCTCTCACCCATTTCTATAAAATGTACAAAGTTGCTATTTATTCTCACCCATGTGTAAAGTTCTCCTGTCCTCTCACCCATTTCTATAAAATGTACAAAGTTGCTATTTATTCTCACCCATGTGTAAAGATCTCCTGTCCTCTCACCCATTTCTATAAAATGTACAAAGTTGCTATTTGTTCTCACCCATTTCTAAAGAATGTCTGTTCAGTTACCCATGTCTTTAGAATATCCATCTTTCACCTAACATTATTTATTCTCACCCATTTGTATAGAATGTCTGTCCTATCAACCATTTCTATAGAATGTCCAACCTTCACTTAACACTATTTATTCTCACCCATTTGTATAGAAAGTCTATCCTATCAACCATTTCTATAGAATATCCAGTCTTCACTTAAAACAATTTATTCTCACCCATTTGTATAGAATCTCTGTCTTCAAACCCATTTTTATAGGATACACAATGTCACAATTTATTAGATCACCTATTTATACAGAATGTACGATGTCATTATTCTTACCCTTTTCTATAGAATGTACAAAGTCACCAGTTTTCTCACATATATTTCTATAGATTGTACAATGTCACTATTTATTTTCACCAATTTCTACAGAATTTTTACAATGTTACTATTTATTCTCACCCACTTTTAAGGAATGCACAATGTCACTATTTATTCCTACCCATTTCTATGGAATGTACAATGTCACTATTTGTTCTCACCCCTGTATATAGAATGTCCGTCCTTATATTAAACTCACACCCATTTTTACAAAATGTACAATGTCACTATTTGTTCCCACTTATTTGTACATAAGCTACAATGTCACAATTTGTTCTCTCACCCATTTCTACAAAATGTACAATGTCATAATTTGTTCTCACCCATTTATACAGTGTACAATGTCACTAATTGATCTCACCTATTTATACAGTATCAGTCCTCACACTCATGCCCATTTTTATAGAATATACAATGTCACTATTTGTTCTCATTCCATGTCTACTAAAATGTCCATCCTCATACTCCCACCCATTTCTACAGAATGTATAATGCCACTATTTTTTCTCGCTAATTTCTGTGCAATGTCCGTCCTCACATTTACACACATTTCTATAGAAATGTACAATGTCAATAATATTCTCACCCATTCCTACTGAATGTACAATGTCGCTATTTGTGTTAAGTTTTTTCTACAGAATGTCTGTCTTCTCACCTATTTCTATAGAAAGAA
The DNA here is from genome assembly GCF_016097555.1 of Gigantopelta aegis. Classification (NCBI taxonomy): domain Eukaryota; kingdom Metazoa; phylum Mollusca; class Gastropoda; order Neomphalida; family Peltospiridae; genus Gigantopelta; species Gigantopelta aegis. The sequence continues at coordinate 52,507,444 of NC_054706.1, forward strand.
AGAAATGTTTTATTTAACGACGCACTCAACACATTTTATTTACGATTATATGGCGTCAGACATATGGTTAAGGACCACACAGATTTTGAGAGGAAATCCGCTGTCGCCACTACATGGCCTACTCTTCCGATTAGCAGCAAGGTATCTTTTATTTGCGCTTCCCACAGGCAGGATAGCACAAACCATGGCCTTTGTTGAACCAGTTATGGATCACTGGTCGGTTCAAGTGGTTTACACCTACCCATTGAGCCTTGCGGAGCACTCACTCGGGGTTTGGAGTCGGTATCTGGATTAAAAATCCCATGCCTCGACTGGGATCCGAACCCGTTACCTACCAGCCTGTAGACCGATGGCTTACCACGACACCACCGAGGCGGTCTATTTCTATAGAATGTACAATTCACTATTTATTGGCCCAGTGATAAAGCGTTCACTTGATGCACGGTCAGTTTAGGATCAATCCCTGTCAGTGAGCCCATTGGGCTATTTCTCACTACAGCCAGTGCACCAAGACTGGTACATTAAAGCTGTGGTATGTGCTATCCTGTCTATGGGATGATGCATATAAAAGATCCCTTGCTGCTAATCGAAAAGAATACCCCATGAAGTGGCAACATCAGGTTTCCTCCCTCAATATCTATGTGGTCCTTAACCATATGTCCAATGCCATATAACTGTAAATAAAATGTGTTGAGTGTGTCGTTAAATAAACCATTTCATTCCTTCCTTATATTCTAATGAAAACCCTGTTCCCTAATTGCTAAGGTATAATATTATCCTATTCCATAACAGAGATACATTGTTGGCATCAAAATAACTTCAGTTTTTATCTAGTATTTCTGAAGCTAAAATATCTTAATATTTAAACTGTAGGACTTTCTCGCTACAGCCATTGCACCACGACTGGTACATCAAAGGCTGTGGTATGTGCTATCCTGTCTATGTGATGATGCATATAAAAGATCCCTTGTTGCTAATCGAAAAGAATACCCCATGAAGTGGCAACAGCGGGTTTCCTCCCTCAATATCTGTGTAGTCCTTAACCATATGTCTGACGCCATATAACTGTAAATAAAACATATTGAGAGCGTCGTTAAATAAACCATTTCCTTCCTTCCATATAACCGTAAATAAAATGTGTTGAGTGCGTCGTTAATAAACCATTTCCTTCCTGTATTCAAATATTAAAATGTTTTGTTTAAAAAGGAGTTGTCTCCTTACTTTGAAATATACTGTTTTAAAGTACATGTTATACCTTCAGTGGACTATATCTAAACTGGATTCAAGGGGGACTGACGAAGTGTACTGGTATATACATTTCCTTCCTTCCATAATAAATAGACCGGCCTCGGTGGCGTTGTGGTTAGGCCATCAGTCCACAGGCTGGTAGGTACTGGGTTCAGATCCCAGTCGAGGCATGGGATTTTTAATCCAGATACCGACTCCAAAGCCTGAGTGAGTGCTCCGCAAGGCTCAATGGGTAGGTGTAAACTACTTGCACTGACCAGTGATCCATAACTGGTTCAACAGTGGGAAGTGCAAATAAAAGATCCCTTGCTGCCTGTTGTAAAAGAGTAGCCTATGTGGCAACATTGGGTTTCCTCTAAAAAATTGTCAGAATGACCATATGTTTGACGTCCAATAGCCGATGATAAGATACAAAATCATTGTGCTCTAGTGGCATCGTTAAATAAAACAAACTTTACTTTCTAATGAATATACATTGTCACTATTTGTTCTCACCCATTTCCACGGAGTGTCCGTCCTTGACCTTGATAAGCTTCTCATTGAGATCCTTGACCTCATCCTGCACAGAGGCGTACTCGAATTCCTTCAGCTTGAGCTGCTCCAGGAGCTGCTGGTTGGCTCGCTCCAGGCTGTCAAAATCATCATCACATGGGTGAGACGGGTGAGACGGGTGAGACGGGTGGGACGGGTGAGACGCGGCCGGGGCGGCTAACACATCACACACTGGTGCACATATCTCACTACTTGACACGCAAAACAAAACAAAACAAAAAACAAAAGGTCAGATGCAAACGATACTACCAGCCAGAAGACAGAGCCTGTTGTAACCGGAACGAGCGTCAGTCGGTAAATCAGTCAGTCAGTATTTTTTTGTGTACAACAGGTGTCTGCTGTGCCTCCTTGCTGGTTAAAAATAAAACATACAAAAAACACTTTACAGCAGAATGCCAACCGTTAAACTGTTTAAGTGTTTATACTATTATTGATTTTTTTTTTTTTAATGTCATTTTAATTTCATTGAGCCATATTTCTTTTTTTCTTTTTTTTTTCTCTCTTCATTTTTCTTCCTTTAGCTACAACTATAAGATGCAATTTTTATTTTATTTTATTATTTTTTTTATTTTACAAACTAATTTTACTCAAATTATGGGTCAGGTTACTGAAACAAAAATGCTTTTATGAATGGTCTAGCGAATATAATTATTTACAAACAAAGTATTAAATTCTAATTATTTTGGTAATTATTAGGAAAACAAAAATGGTTGTTTAATACATATCATCACATTATTTTGTCAATGGCTAGAAATGTGGTAAATCGGACTCACGTGAGATAACAAATCCACCATTGCCATAAACAGGTAGGCTTCTTTTTCAATTAGGAGCATGAGTTTGTATTTTCAAAACACAGAACATCACATAGCATTACCTTTCATATACCAGTTGGGAAGCACTGGTATATTATAAATACAAATGGTTTAGAAAAAAAAAAATGTATCTCCATTTAAGCAATCTTTATAATTACATTCATTCTTTTGTTCATTTGTTTGTTTGGCCATTCATTCATTCATTCATTTGTTCATTTGTTCGTTTGGCCATTCATTCATTCATTCATTCATTTATTCATTCATTATTCGTTTTATTTAAACAAATATAGTGTTATACATTTTGTTTAACATCACAACTGCAAGGAAGTTACCTCTACTTTAAGCAATCTTTATAATCACATTCATTCACTTATTCATTCATTCAATCATTCATTCATTCATTTATTCATTCATTTATGTTTCATTCATTTTGTTTAAACAAACATTTTGTGTCATATATTTTGTTTAATATCACAACTGCAAGGAACCCACACATTTTCTATTTAATTGAAAGATCTAATACTTTTATTAACATTGATTTTTGTGTAAAATAACCCTATAGGTTTACTGGCTATCACTGACAAGTAAATGTGATTTTTCAACTAATTCTAGAATTTCACATTTTCTGTGCAATTGATTCCCCTTCCCTTGACAAAAATTGGCTGACAAGTTCTTTTACTGAGAATTTTTTATGCCTTTCAAGATATTTCTTTATTTTTCAAATTATTAAGTTTTACTGGTACATGTACCTATCATGTAACTTACTGGCACTAATCACCAGAATACAAAACGTACACTATTTATTTTAAATATTTAAAATTACTAACATTTTGCAGAAAAACAGCTACAAGTATTATAAATGTTGAACGATATATCTTTAATTTTTTATATATATATACATGTATATATATTCCACACCTAATTAATTTAATTTTATAGGCCATATGGCATTATTTTCAATTACCAACATTTCACAGGGAGTTCTTGTCAGGATATGTTTTTAAATTGAGAAGAAAAAAAAAGTCAATAATAATAGCCTATACAAAATCAATATTATGGATGGGTGCTATTTGGAGGTGGTGGGTTAACAAAATCAATACTTTTGATGGGTGCTATTTGGAGGTGGTGGGTTTAACAAAATCAACATTTCTGATGGGTGCTATTTGGAGGAGGTGGGTTTAACAAAATCAATACTTTTAATGGGTGCTATTTGGAGGTGGTGGGTTAACAAAATCAATACTTTTGATGGGTGCTATTTGGAGGTGTTGGGTTAAAAAAATCAATACTTTTGATGGGTGCTATTTGGAGGTGGTGGGTTAACAAAATCAATACTTTTGATGGGTGCTATTTGGAGGTGGTGGGTTAACAAAATCAATACTTTTGATGGGTGCTATTTGGAGGAGGTGGGTTTAACAAAATCAATACTTTTAATGGGTGCTATTTGGAGGTGGTGGGTTAAAAAAATCAATACTTTTGATGGGTGCTATTTGGAGGTGGTGGGTTAAAAAAATCAATACTTTTGATGGGTGCTATTTGGAGGTGGTGGGTTAACAAAATCAATACTTTTGATGGGTGCTATTTGGAGGTGGTGGGTTAACAAAATCAATACTTTTGATGGGTGCTATTTGGAGGTGGTGGGTTAACAAAATCAATACTTTTGATGGGTGCTATTTGGAGGTGGTGGGTTAACAAAATCAATACTTTTGATGGGTGCTATTTGGAGGTGGTGGGTTTAACAAAATCAATACTTTTGATGGGTGCTATTTGGAGGTGGTGGGTTAACAAAATCAATACTTTTGATGGGTGCTATTTGGAGGTGGTGGGTTAACAAAATCAATACTTTTTAATGGGTGCTATTTGGAGGTGGTGGGTTTAACAAAATCAATACTTTTGATGGGTGCTATTTGGAGGTGGTGGGTTTAACAAAATCAATATTTTTGATGGGTGCTAATTAGAGGTGGTTGGTTTAACAAAAACCAGGCTAAGGATTTTCGAAGCTATCTTAGCACTACGAAATCGTAAAACCATTGTAGAGCCCTATGGAGTCACTACAGCACATGCCATAGTGATGTCTTAGCCTACAATGGTTCTATGATTTCATAACGCAAAGATAGCTTTGAAAATATGGGCCCAGATCTCATTATATATACTCTGAGACACATAAATAAATATGTTTTATCTCGATACCTTTTATTTATATCAAAGGTTTGGCAGTTCTGCTTAACAAAAAATAAGAACAAACAAATAAACCCAAATGAAAATCATAAACAAAATCGGAAGACTAACCAGTACATATATATATGTAAGAGTGCAGTGGACACTAGACTTGTACAAAAACTAAAATAAATAACATACAAACCCCTCATTCCAACAAATGACATGGACATGGAAAAACAATAGACAGTAAAAATCAATTTAACGATTAAATAAAATAAAATAAAAACATATAAAAAACCATATACTACAGGTGCTGAATATGTACACAACACTGATATAAACACATAGCATACCAGTAATCTACTATAGTTTACATGTAGATGCAAAAAATAATAAACTTTGACATGGATGGTTCACAAAAATACTATGTGTATTAACATGCATCCTATTGCAAACACTATACTTTTCATTTGCCAGTAACATCAATATTTATTTCACAATTCAATATTGTGTGATGAAAATGATTCTATATTTTTGAAAATTAAAAGAACATATATACTGTGCTAATATTCGCAAACACATTTCAATAAAATTGCATAAAACATATCACAAAAAGCCAAGTTGACAGTTAGCATTTTGATTTGCTGTATTTGGTTTGTCTCAAAATTACCATACTAAGGGTACATCTCTATATGTACGTATTGCATGAAGTTACAATGTTGATCGTTTCCATACCATCCATGAAGAGAGAATTTCAAAAGGACACAGTAAGAATATTGATTATTTAAACTTCCTGGCCATGTTGATAATGATGCTTTCTTCCATATGACATCATTTTCTGTGGGATTCCACACTTCCATGATTGGTGAATCCATGAAAAATCACTTGCAAAGTGATTCCAAATTCAAATACATGGATCACTCACTGTTCGTGGTTAGCACAGACATTGCAGAAACATTATTTCCATAATTAATGGATTTAAGGAAAAACAAACATAAAAACATAGTTTAATAATATTTTTTGCGAAGGACCGGTTTAAACAGTGTTTGAAGAACTTACTTGCAATAGTATTACATATCACAAGAAAAACAAACCCACATACCTTGCAATGTTGGTTTTGGTCATACTGCCGTCTGTAATACTGGATTCGTCCCCGATGCTGACCTCGGACGTTTTCTCCACAGGAGACGTGTCTTCCGGTGAATCCCAGTACGGGGTCAGCATCAGGGGTGGAGGTTTCTTCGACTTGCTTTCACCCGCTGCCGCCCCCTCGTCCTGTGAGGGAGACAACTCCTGCTTGGCCATCAGCTCTTCTTTGCCTTGCTGCAGGCTGCGCTTCTGTGCCTCCAGATAGATGGCTGTTGATATGTCGTGCGAAAGTCCCTTCATCAGTTCCCACTCGTGAAGTTTGTGTGCGAAATCTGCTGTCACCTTATACTCTGCCAGAGGGCTGAGAATGGGGTTCTTGAAGCTAGTGTCAACGTCCGACTGGCTCAGTCGACCCTTCATCTTCTCCAGCTTGGCCTCCCGTTCCAGTGCGCGAAGCCTTTCCTTCTCCAGTCTCATCTTTTCTTTGTCCAGCTTCACCTGCTCTCTCTCGACCTTCTGTATCTCTCTTTCTCGCTGTTTCTCCAGCTTCTCTTTCTCCTTCTCCTCACGTGACTTCTTGCTCTTTGGTCGATCTTCCTTCCGTAACTTCGTTCCTTTTCTTTCTATCTCAGGACTCCCGGGGTCCTTTCGGTATTTCCTCCGTTCCCACTCCTGGAGTTTTCGGCTGAAACTCTCAGTGATTCGGTGCTGAATTTCGTCCACGTTGGCGGCAGCATTCATTGGCTCACCGGGCGTGGTCACACCTTCTGCAGATTCCTCTTCAGAACTGTCATGACCTGCACCGTGCCGCAATGAACCTATAAGCAAGATAAAAGTACCATTCTGAATATTTTTCTTTCTTTTTCTTAAATAGCTAAAAATAAGATGAAATTTCAAGACGAGTACTGCTAAAACAATACATGTCCGCTACCCAGAGTTTCACATGACGCAGGAATCTTGCGTATTTGACGCAACATTTACCTAAAATACTCCTAAATAAAATCTGTGTGCGTCATGGTTGACACAAAATATTTCCGATGGCAATTGATTTTACATTAAAAAAAATTTAATACATAAAAACCTAATGACTAATTCAATTAAATTTCAATTCAATTTATTGCACGATATCAAACAAACTGGTGTCAGCAAACAGAAAAAAAGAAAAGCATATAACATGAACGAAGTTCAATACAAAAATAGCCGAGCGGTTTAACTGGTTCCCAAGCGTATCAATACGTTTAACATAACTTAAGTGTTAAAACCAGTGTGGCTCATGTAGTATGCCAGTCCCTTTGTCTAAATTTAGATCATCACGACAATGTTGAATATGCGGTCTTTATACGAATATCAGCCGCGAGTTTTTTGTGGGGTTTTTTCCAGCTGTCAATCATTTTAACCTTAAAAAAACACAATTAAACATCTAAAAACCTAATGACTACCAAGTTTCAGAACAAATATAGCCTAGCGGTTTAACTGGTTCCCAACCGTATCAATACGTTTAACATAACTTAAGTGTTAAAACCAGTGTGGCTCATGTAGTATGCCAGTCCCTTTGTCTAAATTTAGATCATCACGACAATGTTGAATATGCGGTCTTTATACGAATATCAGCCGCGAGTTTTTTGTGGGGTTTTTTCCAGCTGTCAATCATTTTAACCTTAAAAAAACACAATTAAACATCTAAAAACCTAATGACTACCAAGTTTCAGAACAAATATAGCCTAGCGGTTTAACTGGTTCCCAACCGTATCAATACGTTTAACATAACTTAAGTGTTAAAACCAGTGTGGCTCATGTAGTATGCCAGTCCCTTTGTCTAAATTTAGATCATCACGACAATGTTGAATATGCGGTCTTTATACGAATATCAGCCGCGAGTTTTTTGTGGGGTTTTTTCCAGCTGTCAATCATTTTAACCTTAAAAAAACACAATTAAACATCTAAAAACCTAATGACTACCAAGTTTCAGAACAAATATAGCCTAGCGGTTTAACTGGTTCCCAACCGTATCAATACGTTTAACATAACTTAAGTGTTAAAACCAGTGTGGCTCATGTAGTATGCCAGTCCCTTTGTCTAAATTTAGATCATCACGACAATGTTGAATATGCGGTCTTTATACGAATATCAGCCGCGAGTTTTTTGTGGGGTTTTTTCCAGCTGTCAATCATTTTAACCTTAAAAAAACACAATTAAACATCTAAAAACCTAATGACTACCAAGTTTCAGAACAAATATAGCCTAGCGGTTTAACTGGTTCCCAACCGTATCAATACGTTTAACATAACTTAAGTGTTAAAACCAGTGTGGCTCATGTAGTATGCCAGTCCCTTTGTCTAAATTTAGATCATCACGACAATGTTGAATATGCGGTCTTTATACGAATATCAGCCGCGAGTTTTTTGTGGGGTTTTTTCCAGCTGTCAATCATTTTAACCTTAAAAAAACACAATTAAACATCTAAAAACCTAATGACTACCAAGTTTCAGAACAAATATAGCCTAGCGGTTTAACTGGTTCCCAACCGTATCAATACGTTTAACATAACTTAAGTGTTAAAACCAGTGTGGCTCATGTAGTATGCCAGTCCCTTTGTCTAAATTTAGATCATCACGACAATGTTGAATATGCGGTCTTTATACGAATATCAGCCGCGAGTTTTTTGTGGGGTTTTTTCCAGCTGTCAATCATTTTAACCTTAAAAAAACACAATTAAACATCTAAAAACCTAATGACTACCAAGTTTCAGAACAAATATAGCCTAGCGGTTTAACTGGTTCCCAACCGTATCAATACGTTTAACATAACTTAAGTGTTAAAACCAGTGTGGCTCATGTAGTATGCCAGTCCCTTTGTCTAAATTTAGATCATCACGACAATGTTGAATATGCGGTCTTTATACGAATATCAGCCGCGAGTTTTTTGTGGGGTTTTTTCCAGCTGTCAATCATTTTAACCTTAAAAAAACACAATTAAACATCTAAAAACCTAATGACTACCAAGTTTCAGAACAAATATAGCCTAGCGGTTTAACTGGTTCCCAACCGTATCAATACGTTTAACATAACTTAAGTGTTAAAACCAGTGTGGCTCATGTAGTATGCCAGTCCCTTTGTCTAAATTTAGATCATCACGACAATGTTGAATATGCGGTCTTTATACGAATATCAGCCGCGAGTTTTTTGTGGGGTTTTTTCCAGCTGTCAATCATTTTAACCTTAAAAAAACACAATTAAACATCTAAAAACCTAATGACTACCAAGTTTCAGAACAAATATAGCCTAGCGGTTTAACTGGTTCCCAACCGTATCAATACGTTTAACATAACTTAAGTGTTAAAACCAGTGTGGCTCATGTAGTATGCCAGTCCCTTTGTCTAAATTTAGATCATCACGACAATGTTGAATATGCGGTCTTTATACGAATATCAGCCGCGAGTTTTTTGTGGGGTTTTTTCCAGCTGTCAATCATTTTAACCTTAAAAAAACACAATTAAACATCTAAAAACCTAATGACTACCAAGTTTCAGAACAAATATAGCCTAGCGGTTTAACTGGTTCCCAACCGTATCAATACGTTTAACATAACTTAAGTGTTAAAACCAGTGTGGCTCATGTAGTATGCCAGTCCCTTTGTCTAAATTTAGATCATCACGACAATGTTGAATATGCGGTCTTTATACGAATATCAGCCGCGAGTTTTTTGTGGGGTTTTTTCCAGCTGTCAATCATTTTAACCTTAAAAAAACACAATTAAACATCTAAAAACCTAATGACTACCAAGTTTCAGAACAAATATAGCCTAGCGGTTTAACTGGTTCCCAACCGTATCAATACGTTTAACATAACTTAAGTGTTAAAACCAGTGTGGCTCATGTAGTATGCCAGTCCCTTTGTCTAAATTTAGATCATCACGACAATGTTGAATATGCGGTCTTTATACGAATATCAGCCGCGAGTTTTTTGTGGGTTTTTTTCCAGCTGTCAATCATTTTAACCTTAAAAAAACACAATTAAACATCTAAAAACCTAATGACTACCAAGTTTCAGAACAAATATAGCCTAGCGGTTTAACTGGTTCCCAACCGTATCAATACGTTTAACATAACTTAAGTGTTAAAACCAGTGTGGCTCATGTAGTATGCCAGTCCCTTTGTCTAAATTTAGATCATCACGACAATGTTGAATATGCGGTCTTTATACGAATATCAGCCGCGAGTTTTTTGTGGGGTTTTTTCCAGCTGTCAATCATTTTAACCTTAAAAAAACACAATTAAACATCTAAAAACCTAATGACTACCAAGTTTCAGAACAAATATAGCCTAGCGGTTTAACTGGTTCCCAACCGTATCAATACGTTTAACATAACTTAAGTGTTAAAACCAGTGTGGCTCATGTAGTATGCCAGTCCCTTTGTCTAAATTTAGATCATCACGACAATGTTGAATATGCGGTCTTTATACGAATATCAGCCGCGAGTTTTTTGTGGGGTTTTTTCCAGCTGTCAATCATTTTAACCTTAAAAAAACACAATTAAACATCTAAAAACCTAATGACTACCAAGTTTCAGAACAAATATAGCCTAGCGGTTTAACTGGTTCCCAACCGTATCAATACGTTTAACATAACTTAAGTGTTAAAACCAGTGTGGCTCATGTAGTATGCCAGTCCCTTTGTCTAAATTTAGATCATCACGACAATGTTGAATATGCGGTCTTTATACGAATATCAGCCGCGAGTTTTTTGTGGGGTTTTTTCCAGCTGTCAATCATTTTAACCTTAAAAAAACACAATTAAACATCTAAAAACCTAATGACTACCAAGTTTCAGAACAAATATAGCCTAGCGGTTTAACTGGTTCCCAACCGTATCAATACGTTTAACATAACTTAAGTGTTAAAACCAGTGTGGCTCATGTAGTATGCCAGTCCCTTTGTCTAAATTTAGATCATCACGACAATGTTGAATATGCGGTCTTTATACGAATATCAGCCGCGAGTTTTTTGTGGGGTTTTTTCCAGCTGTCAATCATTTTAACCTTAAAAAAACACAATTAAACATCTAAAAACCTAATGACTACCAAGTTTCAGAACAAATATAGCCTAGCGGTTTAACTGGTTCCCAACCGTATCAATACGTTTAACATAACTTAAGTGTTAAAACCAGTGTGGCTCATGTAGTATGCCAGTCCCTTTGTCTAAATTTAGATCATCACGACAATGTTGAATATGCGGTCTTTATACGAATATCAGCCGCGAGTTTTTTGTGGGGTTTTTTCCAGCTGTCAATCATTTTAACCTTAAAAAAACACAATTAAACATCTAAAAACCTAATGACTACCAAGTTTCAGAACAAATATAGCCTAGCGGTTTAACTGGTTCCCAACCGTATCAATACGTTTAACATAACTTAAGTGTTAAAACCAGTGTGGCTCATGTAGTATGCCAGTCCCTTTGTCTAAATTTAGATCATCACGACAATGTTGAATATGCGGTCTTTATACGAATATCAGCCGCGAGTTTTTTGTGGGGTTTTTTCCAGCTGTCAATCATTTTAACCTTAAAAAAACACAATTAAACATCTAAAAACCTAATGACTACCAAGTTTCAGAACAAATATAGCCTAGCGGTTTAACTGGTTCCCAACCGTATCAATACGTTTAACATAACTTAAGTGTTAAAACCAGTGTGGCTCATGTAGTATGCCAGTCCCTTTGTCTAAATTTAGATCATCACGACAATGTTGAATATGCGGTCTTTATACGAATATCAGCCGCGAGTTTTTTGTGGGGGTTTTTCCAGCTGTCAATCATTTTAACCTTAAAAAAACACAATTAAACATCTAAAAACCTAATGACTACCAAGTTTCAGAACAAATATAGCCTAGCGGTTTAACTGGTTCCCAACCGTATCAATACGTTTAACATAACTTAAGTGTTAAAACCAGTGTGGCTCATGTAGTATGCCAGTCCCTTTGTCTAAATTTAGATCATCACGACAATGTTGAATATGCGGTCTTTATACGAATATCAGCCGCGAGTTTTTTGTGGGGGTTTTTCCAGCTGTCAATCATTTTAACCTTAAAAAAACACAATTAAACATCTAAAAACCTAATGACTACCAAGTTTCAGAACAAATATAGCCTAGCGGTTTAACTGGTTCCCAACCGTATCAATACGTTTAACATAACTTAAGTGTTAAAACCAGTGTGGCTCATGTAGTATGCCAGTCCCTTTGTCTAAATTTAGATCATCACGACAATGTTGAATATGCGGTCTTTATACGAATATCAGCCGCGAGTTTTTTGTGGGGGTTTTTCCAGCTGTCAATCATTTTAACCTTAAAAAAACACAATTAAACATCTAAAAACCTAATGACTACCAAGTTTCAGAACAAATATAGCCTAGCGGTTTAACTGGTTCCCAACCGTATCAATACGTTACGTAACATAAGTGTTAAAAACAAGTGTGGCTGATGTAGTGTGCCAGTTCCTGTCTAAGTTTAGATCATTGCGACAATGTCGAATGCGCGGTCTGTTTACGGACATCAGATAATAGTTAACTGAACGTCTATCTATCTAGTTTTTTGTTGTGTTTTTATTATTTTTCTTTATTGCAAATCTCATAATAGGAGTTAGTCATAATTATTACGCAGATGCAGCTATGTTACAAAACAGGTTAGCATGCAGCATTGCGTGACTAAAAGCCAAAGGGTGCATAAAAAGATAGTGCAGGGCGCACAGTACTGCATGTCAATACTTTTCTTAATGTGCAGGATGGGTTGCTTCCCTCTGTTTAGCAAATTTAAAATGGCGGGCAAATGTTTTATGTTGTCGTTGGAAGATTTATTGTGTTAATAATGATGCAAGTACTTCAGTTGGGATTTAGTTAGTATGATAGGTTATACATTTTTGGTTTGTATGTCCATTTGTTACACTATTTCGGTTGAGAAACGGTTGAAACAGGGGGGCCACAAGTTTTGAATACCAGCTACATGTATATAGAGGATATGTAACAATATTCGGACGTAGATAGAACCACACTTTCTACGTCCCTTTGGACAACATAAAAAGACCAAAAAAAAGCACTAAATTATTTACAAGAAGAAAAACAATGGATATACATGAATATGTATTATACAGATACAATAGTAGATATAGACAGTTATTCAGTTAATTATGTGATTTAAGAAATATATATCATAGATGACTCCCATTTTTGAATGCATGACTCCCAAAATAAAACCCTGTGAGTCATGATGACTCCCATTTTCCAGATGCTAGGTGGAACCCTGCCTACTGTGCCCAACAATTTTTCGTATCTCCTAAGTTCAAGGGTCATAACTCTGTCAAAAATGGGTAATTCACCATGGATGTCAAACATGATTTGTAATGGTACATGATAAAGCTATACACAAAATTTCAGCTCAATATCTCAAGGCATTGCAAAAACAACATTTGGAAAACTATATGTGGGACAGACAGATGGATGGATGGACAGACAGACAGGATGGAGATGAAACCTATAGTCTCCTCCGGTTGGACTGGTAGGGGACTAATAAGCTGCAATAATTTGTATTTCATTGGGCTATTTCTTGCTCCGGCCAGTGCACAACAACTGGTACATCAAAGGCTGTGGTATGTGCTATCCTGTCTATGTGATGGTGCATATAAAAGATCCCTTGCTGCTAATCAAAAAGAATAAATCTTGAAGTGGTGACAGCAGGTTTAAACAAAAATTGCAAGCTTATTAAATAGCTGGTAACTAGCTGATAACTACCTTGCGACAAGGTTGTACAAGCATATCTTACACGGTAGTAACTACTGCGTTTCGAGCTAGTATTTTGAACCTTTTTACAACCATGCGGCCAGCTTGTTGCATGCTTGCAGCAAGCTTCCCACCAGTTTCTTGCATGCTTGCAACTAGCATCTCACGAGCTTCCCACATGCTTGCGACAAGCTTCCCACAAGCTTGTTCAGTTTAAGCTTGTATTTGGAACCTTTTTACAACCTTGCGACAAGCTTCCTGCACACTTGCGACAAGCTTCCCACAATCTTGAGATGAGCTTCCCACAAGCTTGTGATGAGCTTCCCACAAGCTTGCAACGAGCTTCCCGAAAGCTTGTTCAGTTTAAGCTAGTATTTAGAACCTTTTTACAACCATGTGACCAGCTTGTTGCACGCTTGCAGCATGGTTTCCACCAGTTTCTTGCATGCTTGCAACTAGCATCTCGCAAGCTTCCCGAACACTTGCGACAAGCTTCCCGCATGCTTGCGACAAGCTTCCCGCAAGCTTGCAACAAGCTTCCCGCAAGCTTGTTCAGTTTAAGCTAGTATTTAGAACCTTTTTACAACCTTGCGACAAGCTTTCTGCACACTTGCAACAAGCTTCCTGGAAGCTTACGACAAGCTTCCCGCAAGCTTGTTCACTTTAAGCTAGTATTTGGAACCTTTTTACAACTTTGTGACAAGCTTCCTGCAAGCTTGTGATGAGCTACCCGCACACTTGTGACGAGCTTCCCACACACTTGTGATAAATTTCTTGCAAGCTTGCGACAAGCTTCCTGCAAGCTTGCGACAAGCTTCCTGCAAGCTTGCGACAAGCTTCCCGCATGCTTGCGACGGGCTTCCCGCAAGCTTGCGATGAGCTTCCCGCAAGCTTGCGACAAGCTTCCCGCAAGCTTGCAACAAGCTTCCCGCAAGCTTGTTCAGTTTAAGCTAGTATTTAGAACCTTTTTACAACCTTGCGACAAGCTTTCTGCACACTTGCAACAAGCTTCCTGGAAGCTTACGACAAGCTTCCCGCAAGCTTGTTCACTTTAAGCTAGTATTTGGAACCTTTTTACAACTTTGTGACAAGCTTCCTGCAAGCTTGTGATGAGCTACCCGCACACTTGTGACGAGCTTCCCACACACTTGTGATAAATTTCTTGCAAGCTTGCGACAAGCTTCCTGCAAGCTTGCGACAAGCTTCCTGCAAGCTTGCGACAAGCTTCCCGCATGCTTGCGACGGGCTTCCCGCAAGCTTGCGATGAGCTTCCCGCAAGCTTGCGACAAGCTTCCCACAAGCTTGTTCAGTTTAAGCTAGTATTTAGAACCTTTTTACAACCATATGACCAGCTTGTTGCACGCTTGCAGCATGGTTTCCACCAGTTTCTTGCATGCTTGCAACTAGCATCTCGCAAACTTCCCGAACACTTGCGACGAGCTTCCCGCATGCTTGCGACGAGCTTCCCGCACGCTTGCGATGAGCTTCTCGCAAGCTTGCGATGAGCTTCCCGCAAGCTTGTTCAGTTTAAACTAGTATTTGGAACCTTTTTACAACCTTGCGACAAGCTTCCTGCAAGCTTGTGATGAGCTACCCGCACGCTTGCGACAAGCTTCCCCCACGCTTGTGACAAATTTCTTGCAAGCTTGTGACGAGCTTCCTGCAAGCTTGCAACAAGCTTCCCGCATGCTTGCGACGAGCTACCTGCAAGCTTGCGCCATCATCAGCGGCAGCCATCTTGCATCTTGTCTAATTCTAAAACCCCCAACAATGATCATTTTTAAAGTGAAAAACATGAACTGTTGAAACAAAAAACATAGGTGCTACATGTAGTCAGATGCTTACAGAAGTAGTTTTCCTGTATGATAGACATGTTCCATGTATGTGGAGTAGTCTTGACTAAACTAATATGCTGATATGCTAAAAAGCTCCTGATCCTATATTCTTCTTCTTCTTCTTCTTCTTTTTTTAGGCTATATTCCTCCACTGTCTGAAGATCCACACAGTGGTGTAAAGTCATTCATTTGTTTCTTCTTGTTTTCTTTTTTCTCCTGTTCCACCAAGCAGGATTCAACCAAACTTGGTTCAAATGATCCTCTTATAGATCTGACCAAGTGTTGTTATTTTTCAGGCCATAAAAATTCCAAGATGGCTGACCTGACCTCTGACCATATGTATTCCTAATGATCCTCTTATGGCCCTGACCAAGTTTGTTATTTTTCTGGCAGATTTAAAATCCAAGATGACCGCCCTGGCCTCTGATTGACAGAGACGTTTTTTTTTGCTTCTTCTCAAGGTCCACTAGGCAGGTTTCAATCAAACTTAGTCAAAATGATTCTCTCATGACTTACTAAGTGTTGTTATTTTGGGGGGCTGATTCAAAATACAAGATGGCCACACTGGCCTCAGATTAACTTAGACCTTTTAGTTCTTAAGTTCCACCAGCCAGGTTTCAATCAAATTCGGTCCAAGTGATCCTCTCATGGCACTTACCAAGAGTTGTTATTTTGGGGGCAGTTTCAAAATCCAAGATGGCTGATCTGGCCTTTGACTGAATGAGTTGTTTTTGACTTCTCATAGTCCACGTACAAGCAGGTTTCAACCAAATCTATTCCAAATTATCCTCTCATGGCTCTGACCAAGTATTATTGTTCTTTTTCAGGCCGATTCAAACTCCAAGATGGCCACCCTGGCCTCTGATTGGCTCAAACATTTTCAACATCTTCTCAAATTCCACCAGGCTAATTTCAACTAAACATGATCCAAGTCATATCCTCTCACAGCCATGCATATGTTGTTATTTTGGGGGCCAATTGAAAATCCAATCATTACAAGACAATCCTGTTTTAACCATATTACATTATCATGCGTATGTATTAATATTAATTTTGTTTTAATTATTATTGTAAATACTATCTAAATCTGTTACATGTACGCTTGGTTGTTTAGCCATTGTTCCCACTGAATTTGATAAATCATGTGAGAAGTTATGATTTTACAAAAAATAACCATGAAAATTATTTGGACTTAGCTTTTTCTGTTCAAATTCAACTACACAAACTAAGCCTTTCTTGTGTGGAACCTTGCACAAGCTTCCACAAGTGTAGACATGTATGCTTGCACAGTTGAACATATACATGCAGCAAGCTTGCAAAAATGAAAACATGCATGCGGCAAGCTTGCAGAATTACTGACTACCTTGTTAGCTTGCAAATACATGTAGCTTGCATTGCTTGTACTACCTTGTAACAACCTTGTAACTACCTTGTGACTACCTAGCCGCAAGCATGCATTTTTGTTTGGGATTCCTCCAATTAATATCTGTGTGGTCCTTAACCATATGTCTGATGCCATATAACCGTAAATAAAATGTGTTGAGTGCATCGTTAAATAAACCATTTCCTTCCTGTATTCAAATATTCAAAAATTCATGAATTTGAAAATATATGGAAAATATATATCAATAAGACTTTTAACTGCAGACACAAAACTCTATGTACTGGGCAAAATGAATGTATTATTGCTTTGAAATATACTGTTTTAAAGTACATGTTATACTTACAGTGGACTGTATCTAATCTGGATTCAAGGGGGATTGATGAAGTGCACTGGTATTCACAGTGCTGGATTAGACAGGTTTCATCTAAGTTAAATGGGATTTTGATATCATGCTAGTTTAAACTGAAATCCTTATTACATAGATGTCAGGAACAAAGTCTATTGTACTTGTTTTTTTAGTTCATATACATAGATTCAATATTTCTTCTTCTTTTTTCAATAAAACTTAAATCTGATTTGACTAATGAAAACTAGATACTGTGTCTGTACCATTGTTAGTTTTAAAGTTCATGTACATATATAGACGGCAATATTTTTTTTTTTTTTCAATAAAACTTAAATCTGATTAGGCTAATGAAAACTAGATACGGTGTCTGTACCATTGTTAGTTTTAAAGTTCATGTACATATATAGACAGCAATATTTCTCTTTTTTTTCAATAAAACTTAAATCTGATTAGGCTAATGAAAACTAGATACGGTGTCTGTACCATTGTTAGTTTTAAAGTTCATATACATGTATAGACGGCAATATTTCTTCTTCCTTTTTTTTTTCTTTCAATAAAAGTTAAATCTGATTTGACTAATGAAAACTAGATACTGTGTCTGTACCATTGTTAGTTTTAAAATGTTTTATGACAAATCAATTCGTATCTGCTAGCATTGACACTTTTCTTGGACACACTGGTGCATTGTAATAATTTCACTTGCGATATAGGTGACAAGTCTGACAGACTGGAAAGAATTGCCCCTGTCATGTACGACAGATTAGTTCCAAAATTGACCTCATCACGTAAGTCAGGCTTAAATCCAATACAGTGCACAGGCCTAGGAAGTTGCCAAAAAGTGGGGGGCACACACACACACACATATATATATAATATATATATAAATACATGTATAAATGTATAAAAAAACATCGCTGCTCCCACATGCCCCCCCCCCCCCCCCCACCCATTGATCCTTGCGGAACATTTTGGTGGAATGCAATCATCTGAAGGAAATTAGAAAAGATATATGTTTGGTCAAAGAAATATGATGGAATCCAGAACTTTTATTACAGCTTTTTACGTGATACTGACTTTTATTCAAAATTTTATTTTATCTATCTGTGTTATTTGTATTTTTTGCAGTTCTTTACACTGTGTTTTTTGTTAACTGTTTCATTTTTATCTTGATGTTGATCATCACTTAAGTTTTGCATTTACTATAGTTTGACACCCTATAGCCGATATATTTTTCGTGCTGGGGTGTCGTTAAAGGTCTATTCTATTCTGACACTGTTAGTTGCTCTGCACAGAACAAAACGACAGTTTAAGTGAGTAACCAGGGGTGGGAATTGGTGAACTGTAAAAAAGAGGAAATCTAGACGGGTTCCGGAAATTCTTGAAATCCTAGGTTAAAATCTGTGCCATCTGACACATTTTGGAGGAAAGGACGATTAAAATGCGAGAAAATGCAATGTTCCATGAGAGGAAAACAGCTGATCCAAGGAGAATTCCCACCCCTGGTAACAGACCATATACACAGTTGGCACCAAATGCTGACGCCTAGTTCTCTTTATTTTTTTTTAAATCATTGATTTATTTCCAAAAATTATATATATTTTTTTAACACTGTTAGATTAATTATTAACACTGTGTGCTAAATGCCTGGGTAATATAATGATCTACGGTTGATTAACTTCTTGGCACTGGGAAGACTTCTGAGAGATGAACTGCACTGTTTGAACCTGAAGACGCTCAGAAGAGTCAACCTTCGTTGCAAGCTCAGATAATGTTCATTAAAAGTTAAGATAAATGAAACATGGCTGATTCTATAAAGATCACCAAACTGTGATGAGACATCCTCATGGCTGTTCAGAGGCCTAATTCACAAAGCTCTCTTAGACTTTACTAGACAACAAAGCATCCTCTTTGTAAGTCTTTTTGCACTGCACTGCGAGATCGCAAAGTTGCGAGAGTTTAGTGAATTAGGTCCCTGGGACCTAATTCACAAAGGTCTCTTAGGCTCTGCTAGACAACAAAGCATCCTCTTTGTAAGTCTTTTTGCACTGCACTGCGAGATCGCAAAGTTGCGAGAGTTTAGTGAATTAGGTCCCTGGGGCCTAATTCACAAAGGTCTCTTAGGCTCTGCTAGACAACAAAGCATCCTCTTTGTAAGTCTTTTTGCGCTGCACTGCGAGATCGCAAAGTTGCGAGAGTTTAGTGAATTAGGTCCCTGGGGCCTAATTCACAAAGGTCTCTTAGGCTCTGCTAGACAACAAAGCATCCTCTTTGTAAGTCTTTTTGCGCTGCACTGCGAGATCGCAAAGTTGCGAGAGTTTAGTGAATTAGGTCCCTGGGGCCTAATTCACAAAGGTCTCTTAGGCTCTGCTAGACAACAAAGCATCCTCTTTGTAAGTCTTTTTGCACTGCACTGCGAGATCGCAAAGTTGCGAGAGTTTAGTGAATTAGGTCCCTGGGGCCTAATTCACAAAGGTCTCTTAGGCTCTGCTAGACAACAAAGCATCCTCTTTGTAAGTCTTTTTGCACTGCACTGCGAGATCGCAAAGTTGCGAGAGTTTAGTGAATTAGGTCCCTGGGGCCTAATTCACAAAGGTCTCTTAGGCTCTGCTAGACAACAAAGCATCCTCTTTGTAAGTCTTTTTGCACTGCACTGCGAGATCGCAAAGTTGCGAGAGTTTAGTGAATTAGGTCCCTGGGGCCTAATTCACAAAGGTCTCTTAGGCTCTGCTAGACAACAAAGCATCCTCTTTGTAAGTCTTTTTGCACTGCACTGCGAGATCGCAAAGTTGCGAGAGTTTAGTGAATTAGGTCCCTGGGGCCTAATTCACAAAGGTCTCTTAGGCTCTGCTAGACAACAAAGCATCCTCTTTGTAAGTCTTTTTGCACTGCACTGCGAGATCGCAAAGTTGCGAGAGTTTAGTGAATTAGGTCCCTGGGGCCTAATTCACAAAGGTCTCTTAGGCTCTGCTAGACAACAAAGCATCCTCTTTGTAAGTCTTTTTGCACTGCACTGCGAGATCGCAAAGTTGTGAGAGTTTAGTGAATTAGCTCCCTGGGGCCTAATTCACAAAGGTCTCTTAGGCTCTGCTAGACAACAAAGCATCCTCTTTGTAAGTCTTTTTGCACTGCACTGCGAGATCGCAAAGTTGCGAGAGTTTAGTGAATTAGGTCCCTGGGGCCTAATTCACAAAGGTCTCTTAGGCTCTGCTAGACAACAAAGCATCCTCTTTGTAAGTCTTTTTGCACTGCACTGCGAGATCGCAAAGTTGCGAGAGTTTAGTGAATTAGGTCCCTGGGGCCTAATTCACAAAGGTCTCTTAGGCTCTGCTAGACAACAAAGCATCCTCTTTGTAAGTCTTTTTGCACTGCACTGCGAGATCGCAAAGTTGCGAGAGTTTAGTGAATTAGGTCCCTGGGGCCTAATTCACAAAGGTCTCTTAGGCTCTGCTAGACAACAAAGCATCCTCTTTGTAAGTCTTTTTGCACTGCACTGCGAGATCGCAAAGTTGCGAGAGTTTAGTGAATTAGGTCCCTGGGGCCTAATTCACAAAGGTCTCTTAGGCTCTGCTAGACAACAAAGCATCCTCTTTGTAAGTCTTTTTGCACTGCACTGCGAGATCGCAAAGTTGCGAGAGTTTAGTGAATTAGGTCCCTGGGGCCTAATTCACAAAGGTCTCTTAGGCTCTGCTAGACAACAAAGCATCCTCTTTGTAAGTCTTTTTGCACTGCACTGCGAGATCGCAAAGTTGTGAGAGTTTAGTGAATTAGCTCCCTGGGGCCTAATTCACAAAGGTCTCTTAGGCTCTGCTAGACAACAAAGCATCCTCTTTGTAAGTCTTTTTGCACTGCACTGCGAGATCGCAAAGTTGCGAGAGTTTAGTGAATTAGGTCCCTGGGGCCTAATTCACAAAGGTCTCTTAGGCTCTGCTAGACAACAAAGCATCCTCTTTGTAAGTCTTTTTGCACTGCACTGCGAGATCGCAAAGTTGCGAGAGTTTAGTGAATTAGGTCCCTGGGGCCTAATTCACAAAGGTCTCTTAGGCTCTGCTAGACAACAAAGCATCCTCTTTGTAAGTCTTTTTGCACTGCACTGCGAGATCGCAAAGTTGTGAGAGTTTAGTGAATTAGGTCCCTGGGGCCTAATTCACAAAGGTCTCTTAGGCTCTGCTAGACAACAAAGCATCCTCTTTGTAAGTCTTTTTGCACTGCACTGCGAGATCGCAAAGTTGCGACAGTTTAGTGAATTAGGCCCCTGGTCTCGTAATAGTGGCCTGCAAAAAGCGAAAAGCAGTCCATTTTCTAGACCTAGCACGTGAAATAAAAATCTGCTGACTATGATAAAAACCACAAAAAAATCGTAGGCCATTTTTTTCAAGAGACAGATGTTTGTATGATTATCTTATCTGCTATTTAGCTAATGATTCTGTTATATTTTAACTCCATAATGCTTTAAAATAATCTCAGAGGACTTAAAGGCATACTGTCACGGATTTAACCTTCTGAGTACTGCAGGCGAGATATCTCGCCCGACATCACGTCAGTCGATATACTGTACACTGTATACAGTGCATTCCCCAATTCATATTTCCTGCCGTTTTGCACACGACACTCACCGGAAACGGAAATATAATTAAAGAATTTTTTTTTTTTTTCAAAATGGTGGCTTTTGTTTTGATTTTTTCAATTGAAAATACCTTGAAATTTTGAGTTCAAAAAGTGGTTTTCGGCAAGTATTTTCGCTTGACAACAATGGCGGCACGTCGCGGTCATTTTCAGGGATCAATATCTGATTGTGACAGCTAATTTGATAATAAATTTGATCGATTTACCAACAACGAAAATTACCAAATATTGCAATATGAATCATAGTTCGGGTTTAAAAACAATTCTGGTCCGAAAACCACTGTTATCGGGAATAATGGACATAAATACTGGACAGCTGGCCACAAATGCCCATAAGTAAACGCAACTTTTTCGATTTTTTGCCTAATTTTAATCACCATTAGCCGATTTCTAAAATAATAAAAATTAAAAAAAAAGGCACGAAAATAATACTTGCCGATTCATATATGAACTTTATTTCATGTATTTATAAAACACTTAAGTGAATATATGTGAGTAAAAATTATAAACTTGTACCCACTCAACGTGGTTTTTGTTAAAAATTAATCCAGTAGTCTAAAGGTTAAGGACCTTATTTCTCTAAAAATAGATAATAAATGAAAATTACATTAATTGTTGGAAACCAAATCTAGCTATCACATCACCTTAACTGAACCATGATGGAGTGAAATCCATGTCATCCATCTCGGCAATTTTAGTTTTTGAATTATGGACCATTGCCATAATTCAATTATTTTTACAAAATGTCATTAATAAATGGAGTATGGTGGTTATGAAGATGGTTGAATGAAGTACATTTAGGGACAAATCAAATTATTTTTGTTCAGGTAATACTCTGTTAAACCATTAAATAGGTCAGTGGTCTGTGACAATATGCCTTTAAATAGGTCAGTGGTCTGTGACAATATGCCTTTAAATAGGTCAGTGGTCTGTGACAATATGCCTTTAATTTTCCAAACACAGTCCCAAAGCCTCACCTCACCCTGTGCTGTCTTATTTCCAGCAGGTCATGTTTTTTTCTTAGCAGGTTATATTTCGTTTGACCTGCTATTAAAAAAATAACAACAGTGGGCCATTTTTTTTACATTCCTGTTTTGACATTGTGTCCAGCTGATGTGAGGTGTCTTAATAACAAATCAAAGACCTATGGGTTGAAAGTCATTCTTTACTTTTACCCATGTTTGATTTATTAACTAATATCTTTAACTGATAAAAGGTGAGAGCCTAAAAATCAATCTGTGTGTTGGTTAGGACCATCACGATGGAATAGAATCTGCGGGTGACCATTTCATCCCTGGGGATTACGACAATTATTTAAGGTGGTCGATAAATATGACACCTATTTTATTATTTTTTTTTTTTTTTTTTTTAAAACATATCTGTTCCAAGCCTGTATCCCCACTGGCACATGTTTTACGGTTGCGCATGATACAACAAACAAGAAACCCACGACGAGTACGAGCTAAACTAGAACTCAAAAGGGGGAGGGGGGAGGAGGCAGGGAGGGTACCAGAGCAGGGACAGCAGTGTAAAATATAGTGGTACGACTCTTCTTTCAACTTCAGTTGAGGACATTTTCACTAATACAACAAATATAACCCACAAAAGTGGCTCTTTGAAAAGTGATTGGCCATGCGCCATCCCTGCAGTGGCGTAGGGAGGGGTCTACAGGAACCCACCCCCACCCCCATCAAACTTTTTTTTTTAAACTATTAAATTTTATAAAATCATATATACACATACATAGTATAGTGCAGGTTCCTCTCCCCCCCACCCCACCCCCACCCCCCAAATCCCAATATAAAATCCTGCCTACGCCAGTGGAGGGTACCAAGCCTAGAACGATAAGAAATATGGGGCTTGTATTTCATAATTAAATTCAAACATTTTGTGCATGCGTGCGTGTGTGTGTGTATATATATACACACACACAAAGTTCGTATATACACACACACGCACGCACAAGATATATATACACACACACACACACACACAGACAGAGAGAGAGAGAGATAGAGACACAGAGATAGAGAGAGACACACACAGAGAGAGAGAGAGAGAGAGAGAGAGAGAGAGAGAGAGAGAGAGAGAGAGAGAGAGAGAGAGAGTCCCGTTCAGCTACCGTTAATTTATTAGGAAACAAAAAATCTGTTGACACTGGATGCCTTCTATTCCAGACTTCGTGTGCAAATTTAATAACAAAAGAACCTTTCATGTAGTAATTAGCTCTGTCTACACCGGCGCACGATCTTGCCCCTATCTTGCCCCTATACTGTCTACACCGGCATACGATCATACCTACTGTCTGCCAGTGGTTCCCCATAATTAGGACACCAACAGAAAGTGTTATGAAATAATCGCGCCTCTTTGAAAACAATGAACAACACCTGTAGTAACGGGTGTAGGTAGCAAGATAAATCGTATTATTATTTGTATGTGTTCATACCTGCATTGCATCATACCGATCTAAGACAATAAATTCAGATCCCTATTTTATGATATATTAATCAATAAAATAATGTTATTTATTCTGCTTGTTGTTTTAAATGCGTTCTGATCTGAACAATAAAGCACGGAGCACTCACTGATGATAATTCACACAAACAAACAACAAGTGATAAATATAAATATTCTTTAATTAAAATATTATCACTTATATAAACTTCCCATGTGGGATTACTGTTTAATTAAAGTTCTGGCATTTATGTGTATGTCAATATTCACCAAAGAATGTCCAAAAAATAATGAATCCTCGAATCCGGATACGATGACGTCAATCTTCATGGCACTGGCACAGTTCAATCTGATTAAAATTAGATCTACTGGTCTACCAGTAGATCTAACAGCATTACGTGGACTCCCATGTCCAGGTGACATTTCATCTATAAATAACAATTTAAATATCGACCAATTACACTTTGCCTTTTATAGCGTTATTCGGGAGCATACAAATTCTAAAAATATTGGGCGAGACTATTTATGCAATAGGCGAACTTGTTGGTCTATTTCAACATTGAAACAACAGGGTAAAAGTGCAATAATAAACTCTGGATTGTATACTAGTATAAACAGATTTTATGGCTATACCATCATGGTTTTTTTTTTGTCTTGGAACAAATTTTATATAAAATTTTATATTGAAATTATTTTCCGGCATACTTCGTAATTCACCTGAATCATTTTGTATACCTTCGGCATAATCCCGAATGTTTTCAAATTCTTTTCAAATCACTGGCATGATTTTGCAAGTAAAGTTTTCATTGGTTGAATGAAAGGTCAACTGGACATGAGCTCCAATGGGCTGCTGTTAGATCCACATGTAATAGTGGAGCTAATTTTAATTAGATTGTGGCACAGTTCATGTTGTCCTTTCATCTCTGTTGCTGTTGATCACCTGACTTGCCTCCGACCTGTCACCGTATGCTGAACCACATTCGTGTCCCGTTTATATACCATCTCAGTGCATGACATTTAACCTCAAATCTCTCCATAATCAATCACAAGATTTGATTTATAAACCAATCAAATCACAAACATAGAAATCCCGAAGAGTTATTTCCCATGTCCAAATATGCCATGTCTCATTTCCTGTCCACGAGGTAGACCATGCCGCTAATTCAGGTAAGTATTACCAATTCAGGAAAGTCACTTATTTATAATTCATACATTTTAAACATCCCTTTTCCATTTCTAAAAGAATAACAATGTCGTAATTATTTATATTACAGTGCATTACACATTTATATGTGTCACAACCGTTGACGAATATCCATGCAGGGATCCAGATTTCACTCATCGATGTCCGCAACGCAGTCCAACATAAAGTATATACATACACTATGCCAGAACAGCATAACACAATTGTTTCACATTTATGACAAAGTACAAAAAACCCCAAAAACCCAACATATTTCTCTAGTGTACTAAAGCAAAACCAAATTTGTCTTGGTATGTTTAGGCAGAGATTTTTCTTTTCAAATATGACAGATGAAAGCTCATATATATTTCCTTTGGACACTTTCCAGACATCCGTTTGGTCAGTGTTGCTACAATCCATAAATTAGGAGAAGTGTTATTAGAATGGGTTAACTGCTTCATTCAATTCTCTCCAGACACCATTAACACGAGAGTCAGATGTCGCAGAATGGCCGGCTGTGCTGCTGTGGGTTAAATGATCAATTTCACTTAGTGGACCCATTTGAACATTTCCTGTTCCAATCAGTGCTTCGTGCCTGATGTATCAAAGATTATACTGTGTGCACTGGTGTAGTGGTTCTAATAGACCAAATCAATTCCTATTGCTGATAATGTTAACGTTTACCAGTAAAATGGATACAAGCACCGTAACATCACACCTAGGAAATACAGCAAAAACAATTGTGGCACCTCACATCTAATCTACCTGCAAGAAAATGGGGGTCACATGCATACCATTTAAGAGATTTAATTAATGTTTTTAATAGCAACCGTCATTTTTGTTGAAAATTGCAGTTCCATTTTTGGGGGTATCCTGCATTAGTTTCAACCTCTGGTATATACTGCATAACAACTTCCTTCCTTCCCTTTTTTTTTCTCCCTTTACCATTCCCTTTAAATCTTTCCTCTACCTCTATCTTCACTGTTAACCCCACATATTAGTGAACTCCACGTTTTCATGTATTCATGCTTATTAATATTATTATATTGATTCTAATTACACTATATTATATATATATATATATGAGCCGTCACACGCGAAAACCTACAACTTAGCATGACGTCAGAAACCGAGTAAACGTGGCTCAAAGTTTGACGTCATGTAAACGCGGAAGTAAAAGTTGACCTGCGTTGTTTGTTTTCAAGAATTTAGAAGATGACATCTTCTTCTTTACATGAAGATCAGTTTGAAGTAAACATATATCTGTATGTACAATAGTGTTTGGTTACTATTTTGTATTTTGTACCTGAGAACATTGGTTGAGATCGTTAGCGATACCATCAGTACTTTGATACTTTGGCATCCAAGAAAAATACTTTTAATGATGAACACTACCACTTCCGTTATTTTTATAAGCGGTGATACCCCCAAAATCGGAATATATAACTTAAAATACTAGGTAAAAATAAAATGAAAAAAGTACCGATTCCAAATCAATTGATTTCATTGAAATTGGGCACAGAACTATCTTCTTTGGTACTATGCAACCTAGTCAGAGGGGGGCTATGGAGGTCATGCCTCCTCCCAGTTACACCTCTGGTGTTTTTTCCCACCAATATACAGTGAAACCTCCCAAAATCGGACACTCTGTAAACCAGAATTCCCTCAAAACCGGACGTTGTTTACGGTCTCTATTTAAATATCAGTACAGAAGAGAACCTCTCTAATCCAGATATTTCTTAAAACCAGACTTTTTACTTGGTTCCATGGGTTTATGGTTTAAAGAAGTTTCACTGTATTAATGTGTATGTGCTACGGGAATATTCTTGACAAATTTACAGTTTCATTATAGTGCAAATAATATTTTTTGAGATCCAGGTAGGTATAAAAGTAATAAAACAAATAACAAATTTATACTGACATTTCAAATATTGTTCAGTTACCGACACAAAACTACAGAACATATAATAGCAGACATGATGGAGCATATACTACGTCTATAATCACAGACACACAACATAGCCTATAATAGCAGATATATAACACAAGAGTATAATTAGCAAACAACAGAGCCTAGAATAGCAGACAAATAACACGGCATATATACTCTTCAAAGAAAGTAGGGGAACCTGAAATATTAATGTTAATATCAACTATTAGACCAAACATTTGTTTTGACCACAGACAGTGGCCTAGTAAAGAACGTTCAGGGGCCTAATTCACTAAACTCTGGCAACTTTGCGATCTCACAGTGCAACGCTAAAAGACTTGCAAAGAGGATGCTTTGTTGTCTACCAGAGCCTAAGAGAGCTTTGTGAATAAGGCCCCTGGTCTGTTTATCAACACACCGAAACACATTCCTTAGTTTGCACGTGCATCACACAGTTGCCCTGTACACGTGTGTGGGGTGTCATTCTTGATTTTGACCATTTCCAGAAAGGTCGGTTAATCACTGTGGAACATTATTTCTGTCAATCTTTTTCATTCTGTTGATCATACAGTTGTTATTGTTTTGTTTTTAGTAATTTTTATTGTTTGAATTTGCGATGCGGCGTATGCAACGCGATGAGCGTCTACAGGCTATTGGCATGCTGCAAACGGGCAGAAGTCAACGTGAAGTGGCCAACACCTTCAATGTTTCAAAGTCAGTGATTAGCAGACTATGGAACAGGTACCAACAAACCCAAAATGTTGACGATTGATCCCATTTAGGTTGTCCCAGGACAACGACAGGAGTACAGGATCAATTCATCTGTAACCAGGCTCTAAGAAATCGAGCTCAAATGGCAAATAAAATTGTTGCAAACCTTCATCAGGCTACTAGTGTCCGAGTTACGGGTCAGTCGATTAGAAATCGTCTTCATACAGCCCATCTTCATGCTTGACAGCCCCAGGTTCTGCCTACCTTGACAAATCATCACATTGCCCACAGACGTGAATGATGTAGGGAGCGTCAGAACTGAGGTATTCATCGCTAGTCATGTGTCATGTTTTCAGATGAGTCCCTATTCACTTTGGACTTCCTTGACAGGTGTGGTCGGGTCTAGCGACAATGAAATGAACGACACACCAATGTCACAATGCGATTTCATGACAGATTTAGCGGTGGATCAGTTATGGTGTGGGGTGGTATCACTATGACTGACAGAACCCCCCTCCATATTGTGCAAGGAAGGGTTACTAGGCAGTACTACCGGGACAACATACTGACACCCTTTGTCATCCCGTTTGCTAGGCATATGGGTCGACGTTTTGTTTTTCAGGATGACAATGCCCATGCTCACTGTGCATGAATTGTCAATGCTCACCTCCAGCAGCACAACATCTATCGAATGCCATGGCCAGCAATGAGCCCAGACCTTTCCCCCATTTAAGACATCTGGGACATGATAGGGAGACGTGTGCGTCAACGTCAAAGACTGCCGACCACATTAGCAGAACTTGGTCAGGCGCTGCAAGAGGAGTGGAACAGACTCCCTCAAATGGCCATTGGGGGACTCATACGCAGTATGCCTCATCGACTGAATGAATGTCTGACACATTGTGGCAGTATCACCCACTACTGATAAAAAAAATGTCAGCTTTCAAATTTCATTTCTGACCCCAATCGTCCTTCAAGATCTTTGGTGGTCATAAAACCTACTGTAATACTAAACTACCGGTTGTAATGTTTGCCCAATTAATTCACTATTATCATATAACCATTCCCCACAGCTAATATACCTTACAATTTTGGCAATTGTAAATTCTTATTAGAGTTCCCCTACTTTTTTTGAAGAGTATATAATAGCAGACACAATATAAAGCTTACAATAAAAAAGTAAAGTTTGTTTTATTTAATGATGCCACTAGAGCACATTGATTTTTTATCTTATCATCGGCTATTGGACGTCAAACATATGGTCATTCTGACACTGTTTTTTAGAGGAAACCCGCTGTCGCCACATAGGCTACTCTTTTACGACAGGCAGCAAGGGATCTTTTATTTGCGCTTCCCACAGGCAGGATAGCACAAACCATAGCCTTTGTTGAACCAGTTATGGATCAATGGTCGGTGTAAGTAGTTTACACCTACCCACTGAACCTTGCGGAACACTCACTCAGGGTTTGGAGTCGGTATCTGGATTAAAAATCCCATGCCTCGACTGGGATCCGAATCCAGTAACTACCAGCCTGTAGACTGATGGCCTAACCACGACGCCACCGAGGCAGGTAAAGCTTACAATATATCAATAACAGAATTTGTAATAACAGATACAAAAGAAAGCCTAAAAAAGCATAAATACAAGCATTTTGCTAAAGCAATGCATGTCCTCTATAGCCTCTATTAGAAGCATACTTATCTGCCCTTGATTTGCATAGTGCTAAGCGACCCCAATCAGCCACTAAATTATTTCCAGCGCGTTCACGCTCCGGTTGCTTGCAACAAAGGCCCTTTGTTACTACTGCATTGTGGAGTAGTCATTGATTTGTTCTTTTATTTTTTGATGTTAATAAAGTTTTCTAATACTATTATTGTTTGTCAGATTGTGTGCAATCTCCTTCTTTTACAGGAAAGAAAACGTACAATATGTTTTGTGCTCAACAGAAATACTTACGAACATATCTTGGGGAGACCAGGAAAAAGGGTTCATTGATGACTGACTCATTACAACGGCACCGTAATAATATTTTGATATTTGCAAGTAATACGCATGTGTTAGTATATAGATATATATATATCACTGTGTACAAATGGAAGTGTACATTAATTTGACTAAATGATTAGTCTCCACCAAAACGTTCGTGTCTGTCATCTGACATTGTGATTGTCGTCTGTCAGTTTGTCACCGACACTGTCACTCACAGTGCAGACGATATTGGGATAAAAATAGAAACGATGGAATCCTCGGGGATTCCACTGACGTAACTGATAAAAAGTACTTCCGATAACAACATTCTGTTTTTATTTCTTTACCGAAAAAGTGCAGTTTTAACGTTCATGGAAGAATGAACGTTGTTTTTTTAGATCACGTGATAGCATTTTAACCAATCCAGTCACCTGTTACAAAACAGTAATTATAAAATATATATATTCACTGGCGCAGGAAGCGGGGGGGTGGGGGGGTGGGGTGGGGTGGGGGGGTGTTATGTGCCACCCACTTTTCAGATATTTTGCTTTGTAATAATGTAAAAGTGGGTAAATATAAAAGTGTGCCCCCCATTTTTTTGCACCTTCCTACGTCACTGATATATGTGTGTGTGTGTGCGTGCGTTGTGTGTGCATGCCCCCTTTGCCTTGCCACCTTCCTACGCCACTGCATGGTATATGTACATAGATAATAAAACTCTTTTTTTAATGTGCGTGTTCGTCTGGGTTATGTTTTTGGTTGTGCGTGTGTACTGGTGTGTGGGCTTGTTTTGTAGGCTATTGTTTATTTGGGGGCAGATTTGTTGTTGTTACTGGGGTTTTCTTTGGGGGAGGTAAAATTGTTGAAGGGGGTATTTTTAAAATATGAGGTGGGTTTTTTTGCCTGCCAGTTACGCTTATACTCATGTATAGAACAGTGTCTTCATTTTAACATTAAAATAATCAGCATACAAGACTAACATAAATATGTTTACACAAATATTTTGATGTAAACAAAACAAAGGTGGATGTTTTTAGGTTAAATTATATATTTAGCTGTTATTACAGCAAAATTTACACTTTATAATGCAATGTATATAGGCCTAATTAATTTGCAGCAAATGAAATACGTATTTAGTCAAACAGGCACAGGCACGTGTGCAGGAAATTGTGTAGAGGAAGTCTAGACTGGCTAGTGGCTTTTTAGGGGAGGAGTCGAGTCATATGCATCCCCGGAAATACATTGAAAAAAAAATATATATTGCATGTGGGGAAGGGACTGTTCTGATCGGAATATTACATATAGTCTGTCCCATCCTACTACAAAAATGTTGTTTTGTTGTTTTTGTAAATAATTTAAGTTTGGTTTGCCATAAAAATAAAAATAAAAGTGTTTTGGAAATAACAAAAATATATTATTTTTGTGTGTAATTTAGAAAACAAGCAGCTCAGAAATAAATAACTTGAAGTAAATTCCACAGTATGAAAAAATGTGTTTCCTGAGGGACACACTATAAACATATGTTTCTATTATCTATTACAACTGTGTTACTGTCACACACAATTCATTAAAACTAATGGTGTGTTTGTATGTTTAAGTGAAATTATGACAATTAACGTGAGGCGAGATTGCAGCTTTGAAAAAAAATTTCCATGCTAGAAAACCAAAACAATCAGGGGGTGTGACAGCTCGCTAGATTCATCTCCTATATTTAACACATGGTCAGTTATAACAAAACGCAATTTCATCAACTTAATTTTTACCTGCATCATTCTTTATTTTTAAACCATAGGTAGGGACATTTATGATGCCAGGGGCTGGTATGCATATATAAATCTCAGCTGAAAATTCACAAACAACTGTAGTCATCAGCCATTGTTGCGGCTACCAGAACGTGCTAGAAGGTTGCACTATACCAATTAATTTCCGGCTGGGTCGAAGTTCGAGGTGTACCGAACTTTTGATAGAGAAGTTAACACCACAAGTCCTGTGATTGGTTATAAATGTGAGTGTGTTGGTTGTAAAAACAATTAGTTTCATCTGGGCTAAAAATGTATGCAATTTTATTTGATGTAGTACCACCGTGTCAAGTAGCCTTGTGCTTGGAACATGTATGGGGTACCTGTAAAAAAAAGTACTAAAATTTTGTGCGAAACTAGGGGTGTTGCAGAAACATCTGGTTATACCGAAAATGAGCCATGAAAGGTACCATTTTCTGCAGTTAATACTTTGAGGTAGGGGTTGTAGTACTGATATTTATGGGTCACAGTTTGGTTGATATATTGCATATAGTGTTTTTAAACACAAACGTTAACATGGTCGCCTATGGGATTTGAATTGGTATAGTCCAACCAGAAATGGATAGCGGTTAGGGGACGTAACTCTGCCTAATTTTTCTCACTAATTTATAATAGAGGCTATTGGGACCTACATATTTTCATATCTCCTAAATTCACAACTCTGCGAAAAATGGGTAAATCGCTATGAAAGTTAATCTTGATCTGTAACAGTACATAATAAATAATAAAGCTATTTATCCTATAACTTACTCATGATATATATATCCATGTCATAAACCCATGTGAAAATGTAGTGTATTAACCTGGTTAATTATGGTATGCAAATTTAAAGGTATATGCAAATTTGCAAGGTCTCTAGTTGTTGTCAATGGATCATTTGTTTACAAGCCAACAAGACCTGTATACCTGGGCTCATGCTTATAAAACTTTTAGTGTCCAGACTCAATCTCAAATGACGTCACATGCATACAATTTATATGGCGTTGCCATGACGCTACTGTCTCAGACTCTATTAAAGTCTCGAGTCTAGACTATAATTTTTTTTTATAAACACCAGGCATGAGCGTCACATTTTCATAAGATTTTGTTAAAATGCATGATGTCAAACTAAATTGTGCTAATCATGACGACATCATATTACCGTTGGAGGCGACTTTAGTACTGTGATTTACTAAATATTGATAGAAATTGTTATTTTAGAACTGCTATAGGATAAATAGAATTTGCTACTTGTGTTTTTTTAATATGTAAAATATCAAACTCACCTAATTAATCAGTATTTGTCTCGGCAGAGCCTCGACAAATACCAATTAGCGCAGACTCGGTTGATATTTTCCATATTAAAAACACTTGTGATGAATCCTCTATATATACAAAATTTCATCTCAATATCTTCAGGCATTGCAAAAGAAAAAAGTCTGAAAAATTAATTTTCATATCTCCTAAATTCAAGGGCCATAACGCTGTCAAAAATGGGTAAATCAGCATGAAACGGTACATAATAAAACTATACACAAAATTTAAACTCAATATCTTAAGGCATTATCGAAAAGAAAAGAAAAAAACATTCAGAAAACTATATGTTGGACGGATGGACAGACAGACAGAGAGACAGACAGAAAGAAGGGTGGAGAGGAAATCTATAGTCCCCTCCGGTTGGACCAGTAGGGGACTACCGTAATAAGCATAGCCCAAACTTTTATATAATTTAGCACATAGCTGAGCCTATAATCGCAGATGTATTACAGAGCTATTAATAGTAGACAGCTAGCAGATGTGTATGTATAAAAGAACCCATAACAGCAGATGTCTCCGCAGGTCTTAACTAACAAGCTACTCTCGGCCTACTAAATCCAAACCTATATGTAGCTCTCTACCTTTTATTCTTTAGAACGACTATCAAAACTGCGCCAAACTTTCTTCATCAAAATGCACACACTCATTTTCCTTTGGCTTAATCCTATGGGACATTCCAAATGACATAGTACCATACCCCCCCCCCCCCCCCCCCCCCCCCGCCTGTTACAGACTACGGCTGGACTGCTGGTGCTCCCTTGCACCTGCCAGTGCAGGCGGTCCCTCCTTCACCCACCCCAACCCTTTCCTGTCCTGGACGGAGGAACCTGCTGAGGCCAGTACTTGTGCCCAGGACAGGTGTGCGCTACAAGAGCTTGCTCTGAATGTGCACGTTAAACAATTTCCCAATTCCAATTCCAATAGCAGGTGTGTATGTATAAAAGAACCTGTAACAGCAAAAGCATAACAGAACATAATATATTGGCAAATGTATACAAAAGCCTGTAATAGTAGACATATAGTCAGGGTTTCTGCCAGAGGGTAAAACGGGTATGGTACCATACCCAATTTGTTTTGCAGATTTAATTTTGTAAAGTTAACCTTCAGACAAAATTAATTACTCTTATCATTACTGTATGATTTTTTCAACCCTAACCCTAAACTTAACCCATTTTCTTTCTTGGGGAGGCCCCATACCCCTTGTTGACTGTGGTTGCATTCAATTCCATAGCGCCATAGCCAACAATTTCTTTCTGACAGAAACACTGATAATGTGTCTATAATAGGAGATATACATACCTAAGTTTGTATTTGGGTATAAAAAAAAAAAAAAAAAAAGGAAAAAATATAGTACGACCTACCTCTGCCCTTTGACTTGTCACTTCCGGTCCGTGCCATGGACTCCTGAGATAGAAAGGAGCTATCCTGACCAGAAGCTCCATCAGTCTCCTCCTGGATGGCTGCTGAGGAGAAACACGGTAGACACATACAGCTCATTAAATCACCCGTTACACACAAACAGAGTTAAGTAAAAAAGCTTTTAAACAATTTGACAATCCAAGTAGTCCAAAGGCACTGTTAAACAGAACTTTCTGTGAGTAAGAACGGACTTGGCTTGAGGGTTAATTGATGTTTGGCATGGGTAGTCAAGATGATTGATTTTTAACTTTGGTGGAAATGTGTGCTGATGGACAAAATATCTGTAGCTGCCAACTTTAATAGAAGAGTCATAAAGACACTGAACACAAGGTATTGGAAGGCATCAGAGTATCAAAACATCAAATTCCAGTCTCGGATTGTTATATAAAGTATATTTGCATTAAAAAATATATCTTTTTGTTTTCAATACATGTCAGTAATCCTTTAAATTCAAGTAACGATGTTCCAGTTTATCACCAACAAATCCAGTAACAACACACTTTAAAAAAAAATCTAATCCTTAATAACTGTTCTATACATTCGTAGGTGTATTTCATTTATGAGGATAGCATCTTCCAGTACCAGTTAACAATGTTTTTCTTGCACACAATTAAGACACAAGTTAATACTTCTGGTCACTCCTTGGCAATGTCTGACTGCATGGTTACATTACAATGATTCTGACAGTATTTGACACTGTTTACTAAAGCAAGTATCTGTAGAACTGGTCGAAATATTTGCATTACACTTGTGGTTATTGGTTGTTATTAGTTGTTACAATCAGTTCCAAATCCAGTGAAAAGCCCAAGTTAATTTATCTTTATAAAAAAAAAAATCTGAATATATAATCTAGAAGATGACTGCTAGTCATAAAATCTGTGGCCAAATCTGGATAACAGCAAACATCAAAATATATATCTAAAACAAAACTTCAATGACAACAATGATATCCATTAGATGTTAACAATGCTATTCATTAGATATTAACAATGATATCCAATATATGTTAACAATGATATAAATTAGATGTTAACAACGATATCCATTAGATGTTAACAATGATATCCATTACATGCTAACAATGATATCCAATATATGTTAACAATGATATAAATTAGATGTTAACAATGATATAAATTAGATGTTAACAATGATATAAATTAGATGTTAACAATGATATCCATTAGAAGTTAACAATGATATCCATTACATGTTAACAATGATATGCATTAGAAGTTAACAATGATGTCCATTAGATGTTAACAATGATATTCATTAGAAGTTAATGATATCCATTAGATTTTAACAATTATATCCATTAGATTTTAATAATTTAAAATCATGATATCCTTAGGTGATTGTCTTTAGTCCTTTGAAATTCTGATATTTCTAAGAAGCCATTCCTTTACAATAATAGAATCTTTAACATTTCCAAGATTATTCCTTATAATTTACAGTTATTAAGATGAGATTCTATAAAATAAAATAAATCCATCTCCCTCAATAATATTGCTTCAGTCAATGTTCCTTCACAATTCTGTTAATCCTAAAGATTGTATTCCTTTATAAAGCTATAATATCCATCTTTAAGATAATATTCCCAAAGAGTCTGCCGCACAAATTTCCACGAATATTCTTCAACCCGAGCAAGCCGTCCATTTGGCACCAATCGTGGTGTCTACCTACTTGTATGCAGCCATATTTAAATATTTTTTCTCTCATTACAATAATGAGTGGAAGCAGAGTCTGACTGGAAGTATGCCAGTTTGTAAATTCACCAATAAAGAAGAAAAACGGAGGGAGTCACAAATAAAACTCAAGGCAAATCACGAAAGGCACATTTTCAATTTGCTTCCCACAGAACACAGATGTGTATGCATAGCTGGTTCTTAATTTAAGAAAGGCACAGTGATGTCTGCTGCATACATGTGGTCAATTTACAGGTGTGCGTGATTGGGTATAACTTGCCACTTCAAACACCTTCTTTAATAAAAATGTATAATTTTCTTCCACTGATGGATAATTAACAAGCCCGTAACTGAAGCACAATCTTTAAAAATCATGGAGGAAATTTTTCGTTTTGTTTTTGTTTTTGAGAATCCAAGAAAAATTAGTATTCAATAATCCATGTAAAGAAAACAGTAACAATTTGTTTCATGTACAAGACCAATCCTTAAGAATCCTAGAAAAACAATTCCAGCATTCAAAAAAAACAATTTGCAATCTAAGGTAAAGCAACCAATATGATACAAATTTCAAAGAACACTAAAACAGCATTTGCCTCCAGAATCCAATAGAAAAGCAAAAAAAATCCCCCAAAACTATGCACTATTTAGCCTTTTGATACGCATTAAAACACAATTTTCACTGAGAAGAAATTGAAAAAAACAGAGAAGGTTTTAAA
This sequence comes from Gigantopelta aegis, assembly GCF_016097555.1. Lineage (NCBI taxonomy): Eukaryota > Metazoa > Mollusca > Gastropoda > Neomphalida > Peltospiridae > Gigantopelta > Gigantopelta aegis. The sequence goes on from NC_054706.1 coordinate 52,544,419, forward strand.
GGCAGCAATTTGGCAGATTTCATCACACAATGACCAACACTGAATCAATATCCCAGTCACACTGCGATCGGTTCCTGAACACGGGGAGTTAAAAGAGACACGTTTCGTGCAATTCTCTACTTTTCTCTTAAGTAAACCCGAGTCAAATAAAATGCGTGACATGCCTCGTTGGGTCCAGGCCCAGGCCCAGGCGTCTTGATTGACTTATTATTTGCCAAGAATCAATGTGTTAATTTAACTGAGCTGGCCTCTGGTTGGAGATTGTTTGGCGGTTATCCGATGGATACACACAGCTCGGACTGTCAAACTTATGTGTCCTGATATTAAGTCGAGTAGGATTGCTACTGGACAACGCCATTACGAGCCGGTGTCAGTACATTGGCCAACCAAAATCATGTCGTTAAAACGAATACATTGAGAATTGATTGAAAGCCTTGGAAACGAGATTAGTTTCCTTCACAGACCCATGCGTCTGAAAAATCATTGCATTATAAAATGATTGCCGTAATTTCGGTCAAAAGCTGTTGATAGGTAATTGACTGTGAATAACATTTCCAAAATGTTTTTATTCAAACATCAGTGCATTTCTTCAATGTTTTGATATCTTCTATTAAAATATTTGTTTTAAATATTTGATTCTTGGTATTTGAATACAATTCAATATTTTAATAGTTATATTATATAATTAACTGAGAACACCATACTAAAGATTTTATTCAAATATCAGCACATTTCTTCCATGTCATGGTGTCATCTATCAAAACATTTGTTTAAATATTTAAATATAAATTTATTAGTCATACAAAATAAATGGTTTGGGTATTGGAAAATTAATTTAAAATAATATTTAACTATTCTTACATAATGATAACTCTGAAGGAGGGAGAGAGAGAGAGAGAGAGAGAGAGAGAGAGAGAGAGAGAGAGAGAGAGAGAGAGAGAGAGAGAGAGAGAGAGAGAGAGAGAGAGTGAGAGAGAGAGAGAGAGAGAGAGAGAGAGAGAGAGAGAGAGAGAGAGAGAGAGACACAGAGAGAGAAAGAGACAGAGAGACAGAGAGAGAGAGACAGAGAGAGAAAGAGAGAGAGACAGAATTAGACAGGAAAAAAAAATGAACATTGCATTAATGGGTTTGTGGTTTTATCCCCACCATTATGAGCTATTCTTCTGTCAATACAGGAGCATGCTTCCCACAGAAAAATGAGGATATTTAAAACAAACACGGCCCATTCTCAAACATTCTGTTCATTAATAAACACAAATATCGTCAAAGTTCATGACAGATTAATACCATTTCATTTCTGTAGAGAACCAAACCGTGGGATTATTGCAACGTGCCCCGGCATGACTTCTTTAAAATGTAATCATTAATAATCTATTGGAGATGATGAGGTCACAGACCTCCAATAAACAAAGACCAAAGTCCACTGCAAAATCATCCAGTGCAGAGAGGACTGTCAATACAGATTTATGTCCCAGCCCGTGGGGAATAACAGCGACCGAACCCTCCATCTTGAACGTGCAGAACACATTCAATCAATAGGCTAGGTTCTGCTGTAATATCTGATTAGGTTGACTTTCACCAGCATGGCACATTCAGAACTTTTTAAGATGTGGACGCACGTCACTCATGCCAATTCATAGACTCCATTGCCAGAAGTTAATTTCTGTTTAGGTGCATTCCTTATTGAGTTGGGGGTTTTTAACTTCAAACTAGCAGAAGTTCATGATGAATGAGTTTCAATGAATTTTATGTGAAATGGTCTTCACTTCTTCACAGACTAGCCAATACCAAAATTTAACGTACACCTTAATTATTGATCAAGATGTCAAGAAATTGTTTATACCTCAGAAATAATATGTGATGTGGGGTTTTTTTCAAATGTTGTTTGGGTTTGGGTTTGTTTTTGTTTTGTTTTTTTAAATCAATGTCAGAAAATGAAAAATACAGACTGACTCTGTCAATAGACTGTGCAATCAAGCTGAGGCCAAAATGTTTTTTCATGATTTTAAATTATCCATTTATAAGCTTTAAAACAATAACAACATTAAAACAAGAATTAAAAATAATCAAGTTCTTTTTCTTTTTACAGAATTTCACAGTAAGTCCATGCATTTATTCTTGCTTTTTGACTTACTTTTCATCATTAAATTTTTAATAAAATCAGTCTGCCAAAATTTGAAAAATAACTGCCATAGAGGACAGGACTTTAAAACAATTCAATGCTTTTGCTGTTTCCCAGGAATTACATGTACATCGGCCAGGACCTTGGTTTATATCCTTCGACCTCATACACAAAGTTAACAAAGTTTGTTGTGTTTAACGACACCACTGGAGCACATTGATTTATTAATCATCAGCTATTTAATGACACCCCAGCACATTTGGTCTCACTACACAGATCACTTCTGAGTAAGTTCATTGATGACAGTCCACTATATTTCCTAATTGTGACATAAGTTATGGTTCACATATTCACTTCTAGGAAATAGTGAAGAATTAAAACAATATGTATGTTTAATGGTAAGTCTTCTGGCTATATTTTGCCCATGTTATTTTGTAATATTGTGGATTGACCTTTTGGGATATGGGTGTATAGCCCAAGAGACAGCCAGAGTGAATTGGTTAATGAACCACCTGTTCGGACCGGTACTACAGCCAGATATAGCCAAAAACTGAGACGGAAATGTTCTCAATTTTGGAATAAATGCTTATATATTGTATGTTCACAATGGTGTATGTTGTTAGTGCCAACGACAACCCGTTCTATTGGCAATCTTCATTTGAAGTTGGGCAATTTAACATGGGTTTCAATGGCAGATGACATCTGTGTAGTGAGACCTTAGAGGAAACCCCACTACATTTTTCCATCAGTAACAAGAGATCTTTTATATGCACTTTCCCACAGACAGGACAGCACATACCACGGCCACCGATATTCTAGGCTGTGATGGAAAAAAACAACAAAGAATGGGTCCAACACCTCAGGCGGGTGCTCTACTGACTGAACTAAATCACCCCTCCCACCTCCATACACAAACTCAACCACTTGACTATGACTTACTTTGACTGGCAAATATTTAATGTACGATTTGAATGATAACACGATCATGTAACTTTATTATTACACTAGAGGTTTTTGTTTTTTCATGTGCTACATCTTGTAAGAGTAAAGAGTTCAGCTCTAATGATCAGCTCAGTAACATTTCAGTACTCTTTTATCTGTTTGCCAGAACCAGTGTTCTACTTGCAGTAACGAGATTGTTCTCCTCATAAATGAAATCGGGAAAACGCCGCCCAATGCATTCATCTGAGTGTATGTCTGTATTTTATGTGATTTATTCCACCACTGGCAGTTCTGGATGCACTAACATAAAACAGGTTGTGGTTATCGATCTCACAAAGTTATAACTCTTGGAGTTGTAATAAAAGAGGAATAACGACCAGTCGAGGGAACAGGACTGGTATTGTTTTATCAAACATCAGAGCACTGTAAATCTAATAACTGAAAAACGGACCCTGTCGAAGAACTGAACAAGAGAAATGAAGAGAATGAGTGTTTAACGACACTCGAGAATGAACAGAGGAGGTTATCGACAAGCCAGAATTGTCCTCAGATGACTTGCAGTACAACTGATGAGTGGTATAATGGATGTTCATTAATGATGTAAAAACAATAACTAGGGGTGTTGCAATATAACTGCTGTCAATATGATACATGATACCCTTGAAGTTAAAACTGATGTTAATTAATGAAGTGCAATACATCAACTGTATTACATTAGTCACAAGACTAGTGCTGTCAATATGATACATGATATATGATACCCTTGGAGGGGCGGGACATAGCCCAGTGACCAGTGATAAAACGCTCGCCTGATGTGCAGTCTGTCTAGGATCGATCCCCGTCAGTGGGCCCATTGGGCTATTTTTTGTTCCAGCCAGTGCACCATGACTGGTATATCAAAAGCTGTGGTATGTGCTATCCTGTCTGTGGGATGGTGCATATAAAAGATCCCTTGCTATTAATGGAAAGATGTAACAGGTTTCCTCTCTAAGACTATATGTAAAAATGACCAAATGTTTGACATCCATCAGCCGATGATTAATAAATCAATGTGCTCAAACTTTAAACTTTGATACCCTTGTTGTGTAACAATTCATATTTTGACCATGAATTGATTCTTATTTTAATTCCGTTTTGATTTACTAGCTGACAATATAACACACAATACCCTTGATTGTGTATAGGAAGGAAGTGTTTTATTTAACGACACACTCAACACATTTTATTTACGGTTATATGGCATCGAACAAATCGGTTAAGGACCACACAGATTTTGAGAGAGGAAACCCGCTGTCGCCACTTCATGAGCTACTCTTTCCGATTAGCAGTAAGGGATCTTTTATATGCACCATTCCACAGACAGGATAGCACATACCACAGCCTTTGTTACACCAGTTGTGGAACACTGGCTGGAACAAGAAATAGCCCAATGGGCTCACCGACAGGGATCAATCGATCGTGCATCATGTAAACGCTGTACCACTGAGCCCCCTTGATTGTGTATCGAGTCATATTTTGACCATGTATTGATTCTTATTTTTTATATTCTGTTTTGATTTACTGATGCATAAAAAGACAGCTTACGTCAAAATGTCTATAATGTTGTATTTCTTCATTGACACTTTATTTAATTAGTGTTTCACTTTTCTCAGCCTAGTAGTAAAAAAGCACTCACTTGATGTGCACATTGCCCTGTTTCTCATTCCAACCAGTGCAGCACAACAGGTATATCAAAGGCCATGGTATGTGGTTAGCCTGTCTGTGGGATGATGCATTTTAAAGATCCTTGCTACTAATGGAAAAATGTAGCGGGTTTCCTCTATCTAAGACTGTATGTCAGAATTACCAAATTTAAAAACAAATGGCCTGTTTAGGAAGCCAGACATGTTGACTGGTACTATCATCTTCTATCATATCACATTTGCATAACATTAGATGCAAAAAAACAGTCTAGTGAGCAATTGTATTTGCTAGCCTTCCTGAACATGCCTAGGATTTATTCCTGCATCTAGAATTGAATGTCATATTATCTAGTATGTTGCCTGTCTACTGAGATTTAATGAGAGTTACTTCCTTTTTTGCACTCCTTGAAGTAAAGTGGTAATACCGGCCTCGGTAGCCTTGTGGTTAAGACATCGGGCATAAGGCCGGTAGGTACAGGGTTCGCAGCTCGGTACCGGCTCCCACCCAGAGTAAGTTTTAATGACTCAGTGGGTAGGTGTAAGGCCACTACACCCTCTTCTCTCTCACTAACAATTAACAACTAATCCACTGTCCTGGACAGACAGCCCAGATGGCCGAGGTGTGTGCCCAAGACAGCATGCTTGAACCTTAACTGAATATAAGCAAGAAAATAAGTTAAAACGAAATGAAAAAGTGGTAAACTTATTATTATTACCGGTATATATTTTTTAATGTAGAATGATATCATAGCAGCTATTCTCTTGTTCTACCAATATCATAGAAAGTTAAAGATTGGCTTTTGGCTTTAATTACTAGAAAAGCTAATGTCTGTGGGCTATAAAAAAAAAAAAAATAGTGGTGAGACCAGCCTCAGTGGTGCAGTGGTTAAGTCATCAGACTACAGGCTGATAGATACAGGGTTCACAGCCCGGTACCGTCTCCAACCAAGAGCAAGTTCTTAAGGGCTCAGTGGGTAGGTGTAAATCCACTACACCCTCTTCTCTCTCACTAACCACTAACCAACAACTAACTCACTGTCCTGGACAGACAGCCCAGATAGCTGAGGTATGCGTTGCCCAGGAAAGCGTGCTTGAACCTTAATTGGATATAAGCACGGAAATAAGTTGAAATGAAATGAAGTGGTGGTGAGACACCTGTATTCACTCATAGAATGTATAAAAGTAATAATAATTACCTGTATTTTCCATCTCATCGACAGTCAAAAGAAACAAATGACAAAAAGAATATTCCACAATCTCCCAGAATTAAAAAAAAATATATATTTGTAAAACTTTAAATTAAAACAATGGTAGTCAATGACAGAAGACAGACCGACACAAGTGACTCCTGTGTTTAAGTTTCTCCTGCAACTATTGGCATGGTGTTTGTAAAGTTTCCAAATATTAGGTGCCTGGGATTCTTGAATTACTGATAAAACAAGACAAATGGCTGGCAGGTAGGTTTACAGCACCAGCATTCCAGGCGATAAACGCATTGGAAATACACTCAACACAATTAATTAATGGACAATAGCTATTTTCAGCATTTTTTAAATATTTTTTATATATGGTACAAACTATGAAAAACCCTATCAAAACCCATATATCAAAAATTCATTCTTGTATATAAAACACTAAATGGACTTATTCCTCGGTACTTCAAAGACCTGCTTAATCCAATATCATCAGTTTATGAACTTCGCTCCATTGATGATGGAAATATGTTAGCTCCCCGACCACTATGAGGAAGGAAATGAAGGAATGGTTTATTTAACAATGCACTCAACACATTTTATTTATGGTTATATGGCTTCGGACATATGGCTAATGACCACACATATTGAGGGTGGACACCCACAGTTGCCACTTCATGGGCTACTCTTTTATATGGTATCGAACATATGGTTAAGGACCACACATACTGAGGGTGGAAACCCGCTGTCGCCATTTCATGGGCTACTCTTTTTGATTAGCAACAAGGGATCTTTTATATGCACCATCCCACAGACAGGATAGCACATACCACAGCCTTTGATGTACCAGTTGTGGTGCATTGGCTGGAGCGAGAAATAGCCCAATGGGCCTACTGACGTGGATCAATCCCAAATCGACTACGCATCAAGCGAATGCTTTACCACTGGGCTACGTCTCGCCCCCAGAGCACTATAAGAAAAGCTTTTAATTTTCAACAGTTGGTATCTGGAAGAGTTTACCTAATGTACTAATTTTAATATATTTAAGTACAAACACTTCTTAGAAACATGATTGCTCTACTACATAATTATGTTTCAATATCTGTTATGGTTGTATATATTGTACATACATGTATGGTTTTGTTAGGGCTTTTTTTTTAAAAGAATTAATACAATTATTAATATTCTTTTTATAATTAGTAAGAAGGCCTCAGGGGAGAATAGTCTAGAATTAATTGAGCTATCTTCTATAAATAAAAATGTATTTATTATTATTATTATCACATGCACAATTTTTGCTAGCATAACTTGTCAAAATGTACTCAAACAATTGCTAACATATCATAACACTAGCAAAAACTGACGAAAAAATGTAATGACCATTAATTAATTTTGTTGAGTATATATATATATATATATATATATCAAACAATTAAGAATACAGTGCAGTCAAGCTGATGTAAGCGTACATAAAATGGGTGTAAAACAAAAATTGTACACCTTTTTCCCCCCTTCTCACATTTCAACTTCATCTAGATTTCCTGGTATTTATGGCAACTAGTTTGGTATATATATATAGATGCTAAAATGTTGTTTTAAATTTTTTTGTTTCCTTCTTGTATTGCAATTTATAGCTTAACTCTTCACTTCTGAAATCCAACATTAAAGCAAATGGATGCTATACAGTGTTGAAACATAGAGGAGAAAGAGTTAATGTTAGCCTTACTGAAGTAGAAGATAAGGCTGTAAAGAAATCCATTTCAAGTGATAGAATCAAATACACTTCATAAGAGTGAGAAAAGAGTTCCCCTGGTGCTAAGTAGAGTGCACGTTTTATAATTAAATTATTATTTCTGAGAATGTTTTTATCAAACGACTTACAGTTAAAGTTTGTTTTGTTTAATGACACCACTAGAGCACATTGATTATTAATTAAACATCGGATAGAGTTTACACTAATGTTTTGGCTAGAAATTCCCAAAACCAAAGAAAAGTATTTGGTTTTCTATTTACTATACCTACACCTTTCACTCTATCCCCTCTTCTTTTCTTCCTCCTTTAAATCTACTATAGTCTGTGGTATCTAAACATGTATCCGCATGTAAATTGTAGGGAGAGGTCTTAATATAGGCTAAGCCTGTTGACCAATCCCAGTATGTTGTTTTGGCAAATAAATATTGTTTAAACCAATTAAACATCGGCTATTGGATGTCAAACAATTGGTAATTCTGACTCGAAGTCATCAGAGGAAACCCGCTACATTTTTCCATTAGCAGCAAGGGATATTTTATATGCACTTTCCTACAAACAGGAAAGCACATACCATGGCCTTTGTCCAGTTGTGGTATGCACCGGCTGGAATGAGAAACCCCCCAATCAGTTGAATGGATCCACCAATGTGGTTTGATCCTGCAATGCAGGCATCTCAAGCGAGCACTCAACCAACTGAACAAAATCCCACCCCCAAACAACTTACAGTAATAGTAAAACAAAATATCAAAGACCTACTGGATTAAGTTTACTACCTAACACATTTATGCACTGTACACAAGTGTTGTAAATTCATATACCATTTGCATGATTCCATGTACTCTGGCCCAAATTAAAAACATCTGCCAACTCATTTCATAAATTCCATACAACTTTTACACTCCTACGGTCTCTCTATGTTAGTATATGATATGCAGTTTACAAATATGTATAGAAAACCGGGCATCACAGGCAGATAAATAAATTTAAAAAACCTAAAATATATACAGTTAAATCCCTCTAAACCCGACACCCTTGGGACCAAGACAAATGTCCAGTTTTTAGAGGGATCCGGTTTACAGAGGTTAAGTTCTGTCCTGGTTTTTAAAAAAGGACTCTGTGAAAAGTCCGGTTTTGAGGGAATTCCGGTTTACAGGGGGTCCGGTTTTGAGAGGTTTCACTGTATATAGATTTTTGCATGAGACAATTAATTCAGTAAATAAACTGTCAAAATGGGCCTAATATGTTGACAAGACATTGATAATTTTAACAGATTCAAAAACTAATGGGATTCAAACTGAATATTTTAATATAAATTAATATTTGAGTTTCTTGTGTTGTTTGGTATATATACAGATATATATATACACACAGTTGAATCCTGTTGACTCGAACCCCGTTGGTGCTCGAGAAAGTGTTCGACCCATCAGGTAGTTCGACCTAACCATTCGATCAACAACGTGTCAGTATAACTCGGGACTTTGTTTATGGTTTGAACGTTGCGGTGTATTCGACCCTTCCGAGTTCGACCCTACGAGATAATACTGTATATATATATATATATATATATATATATATATATATATATATATATATATATAATTGTGTTTTGTAGATCGAGAAATTTCTTAAAGATTTATACCTTATTATCCATATTACATTGTTTCAAAAGAAATATTATTATGCATTTATTGTTTATTAGTTAATGATCTATGACTAAAAAGAAACTGCTAACAAAGCAATAGACTATACCAAATGTTTGACATCTCATAGCCAATGATTAATAAATCAATGTGCTCTAGCGGTATTGTTAAACAAAACAAACTTATACCATAGCATCATCTTGTTGCAAATGATTTTTCTCTCAAGTCCTTTTTTTCCCCAAAACTATGGCCTACTGATAGAGAAATTGCTTACAAGATCAATAGACATCTACACTTTGGTATCTGTATCACCTTGTCGAAAGTAAAGTGATGGGATAATGGTTAAATACCTTCGAGTCTGAAATCGATTGAGCAGAGCCAGTCTGCTGACACAGACTGACAACAAACCATCCGGAACATTTCTCTTTAACCACTTACACCGCCAAACAGTTGTCAAGTCCCGCCAAACACTTGTCAAGTGCCGCCAAACACTTGTCAAGTTCCATATAAAGTAAATGCAGAGTAAACTGAATGTGTCAAGTACAGTGAAACCTCTCAAAACTGAAACCTCTGTAAACTGGATATTCCCTCAAAACTCAAACCTCTGTAAACCGGATATTCCTTTAAAACTGGAATCTCTGTAAACTGGATATTCCCTCACAACTGGAACCTCTGTTAACCAGAGTTCCCTCACAACTGGAACCTCTGTTAACCGGAGTTCTCTTACAACTGGAACCTCTGTTAACTGGAGTTCCCTCAAAACTGGAACCTCTGTAAACCGGATATTCCCTCAAAACCAGACCTTCTGTAAACTGGATATTCCCTCAAAACTGGACCCTCTGTAAAGAATTCCCTCAAAACTGGATGCTTTTCATGCATGGTACCTTTTTAAATATCAGTACAGAACAGAACCTTAAAACTGGACTTTTTACTTGATCCCATGGGTGTCTTAGTTTCCATGGATTTTACTGTACTTGTACCTTCTTACATCCCTGATGTCTGATTGATCTAATGAAAACACACCTTCTTCTGAGGGACGGGACGTAGCTCAGTGGTACAGTGCTCACCTGATGCACGATTGATCTAGGATCGATCCCCATCAGTGGGCCCATTGGGCTATTTCTCGCTCCAGCCAGTGCTCCACAACTGGTGTAACAAAGGCCGCAGTGTGTACTATTCTGTCTGTGGGACGGCGCATATAAAAGATCCCTTGCTGCTAATTAGAAAGAGTAGCCCATGAAGTGTCGACAACGGATTTCCTCTCTCAATATCTGTGTGGTCCTTAACCATGTGTCCGACACCATATAACCGTAAATAAAATGTGTTGAGTGTGTCATTAAATAAAACATTTCCTTCCTTCTTCTGATTTAATACTGTATTGTATTGGTAATGTATTCCATAATGATCACCTTTTTGAGAATTTAATAGGTCATAAGGAATGCTCTAATCTATTTAGTAGTAAGAATACTCTTTTGAGAATATAAGCAACACATGAAAAGTATATTGTTAATGTATTCTGAAACAAGAATACCTATTATAGAATCTTGTTAAAACCGTTGTAATTTATTCACAAGTAAGAAAAGCTTATTGAGAATTTGACAATTACTAAAGAATGTTGTGATGTGTTATGTAATCAGTAATAAAATACATTTTGTGAATTTCATAATTAGTAAAGACTAAATACCTTTTTATGTGAAGTTGATAATTAGTAAAGACTTGTCATGTGTTAAGTATTAAGTACTACAATACCTTTTTGTGAATTTGATAATTAGTAAAGAAAGTCGTGATGTGTTATACATTCAGTAATAAAATATCTATTAGAAAATATGTCATTAAAACTGTTGTAATGTATTCAGAAGAATAGCCTTTTGTGAATTTGATAATTAGTAAAGACTGTTGTGAAGTGTTATACATTCAGTAATAAAATATCTATTAGAAAATATGTCATTAAAACTGTTGTAATGTATTCAGAAGAATAGCCTTTTGTGAATTTGATAATTAGTAAAGACTGTTGTAAAGTGTTATACATTCAGTAATAAAATATCTATTAGAAAATATGTCATTAAAACTGTTGTAATGTATTCAGAAGAATAGCCTTTTGTGAATTTGATAATTAGTAAAGACTGTTGTGAAGTGTTATACATTCAGTAATAAAATATCTATTAGAAAATATGTCATTAAAACTGTTGTAATGTATTCAGAAGAATAGCCTTTTGTGAATTTGATAATTAGTAAAGACTGTTGTGAAGTGTTACATATTCAATAATTAAATACCTTTGTGTGAGGGCAGAGACCTCCGGGTTTTCAACTCTTCCCATTCCTGTAGTTTCTTCATATATT